>NC_053025.1:215647671-215747918 GCF_003073215.2 Triticum urartu | reverse complement strand
AGAAACGAGCTTAAAGAACAGAAAAGTTTTATGAGTTTTATGAATAAAGAGCTCGATGATATGTCTAGAGAATTCCATGGCTTAAGATCCCAACTTGCTCATCTTGAGAAATTAACTACCCTAGTTAATAAGATGGCCGCTAAACCGAGTTGCTATGAAAACAAAGATGAAGATCTAAAAGTTATTGATGTGTCCCCTATTACATCTTTATTTTGCAATTTGAATCTTGATAATGATGGGGCTGAATATGATCCACCTTTACCTAGAAGGCGTTCCAAGAATTCAGAATTTGTTGATCTTGATGCTAAAATTGATAAAAGTGGGATTGAAGAAATTAAAACCCTAGATGTCGCTAAACCCACTATTATGGATTTCAAGGAATTTAACTATGAAAATTGCTCTTTGATTGATTGTATTTCCTTGTTGCAATCCGTGCTAAATTCTCCTCATGCTTATAGTCAAAATAAAGCGTTTACTAACCATATCGTTGATGCCTTGATGCAATCTTATGAAGAAAAACTTGAATTGGAAGTTTCTATCCCTAGAAAACTTTATGATGAGTGGGAACCAACTATTAAAATTAAAATTAAAGATCATGAATGCTATGCTTTATGTGATTTGGGTGCTAGTGTTTCCACGATTCCAAAGACTGTGTGATTTGTTAGGTTTCCGTGATTTTGATGATTGCTCTGTAAACTTGCACCTTGCGGATTCCACTATTAAGAAACCTATGGGAAGAATTAATGATGTTCTCATTGTTGCAAATAGGAATTATGTGCCCGTACATTATATCGTTCTTGACATAGATTGCAATCCTTCATGTCCTATTATTCTTGGTAGACCTTTCCTTAGAATGATTGGTGCAATTATTGATATGAAGGAAGGAAATATTAGATTCCAATTTCCATTAAGGAAAGGCATGGAACACTTTCCTAGAAATAAAATTAAATTACCTTATTAATCTACTATGAGTACCACTTATGGATTGCCTACCAAAGATGGCAATACCTAGATCTATTCTTGCTTGTTATGCCTAGCTACGGGCGTTAAACGATAGAGCTTGTTGGGAGGCAACCCAATTTTATTTTTATTCCTTGCTGTTTGCTCCTGTTTAGTAATAAATAAATTATCTAACCTCTTTTTTGGTTGTGTTTTTTGTGTTTAATTAGTGTTTGTGCCAAGTAGAACCATTGGGAAGACTTGGGGAAAGTCTTGTTGAACTTGCTGTAAAAAACAGAAACTTTAGCGCTCACGAGAACTGCCGTAATTTTATTTGGAAAGTGATATTTAGTTAA
This sequence comes from Triticum urartu, assembly GCF_003073215.2. Taxonomy (NCBI): domain Eukaryota; kingdom Viridiplantae; phylum Streptophyta; class Magnoliopsida; order Poales; family Poaceae; genus Triticum; species Triticum urartu. Next base: position 215,746,623 of record NC_053025.1, on the reverse strand, counting down.
TTCTTTTTGCAGATGATTAATAGATAAATTCCTCACATCCAGAAATTTATTTTAGAATTTTTGGGGTTCCAGATCTTGCGCTAGCTACAGATTACTACAGACTGTTCTATTTTTGACAGATTCTGTTTTTCGTGTGTTGTTTGCTTATTTTGATGAATCTATGGCTAGTAAAATAGTTTATAAACCATAGATAAGTTGTAATACAGTAGGTATAACACCCATATAAATAAATAATGAGTTCATTACAGAACCTTGAAGTGGTCTTTTGTTTTCTTTCGCTAACGGAGCTCACGAGATTTTCTACTTTAAGTTTTGTGTTGTGAAGTTTTCAAGTTTTGGGTAAAGATTTGATGGATTATGGAACAAGGAGTGGCAAGAGCCTAAGCTTGGGGATTCCCATGGCACCCCCAAGATAATCTAAGTACACCTAAAATCCAAAGCTTGGGGATGCCCCGGAAGGCATCCCCTCTTTCGTCTACTTCTATCGGTAACTTTACTTGGAGCTATATTTTTATTCGCCACATGATATGTGTTTTGCTTGGAGCATCTTGTATTATATGAGTCTTTTCTTGTTAGTTTACCACAATCATACTTGCTGTACACACCTTTTGAGAGAGCCATACATGATTTGGAATTTGTTAGAATACTCTATGTGCTTCGCTTATATCTGTTGAGTTATATAATTTTGCTCTAGTGCTTCACTTATATCTTTTAGAGCGCGGTGGTGGATTTGTTTTCTAGAAACTATTGATCTCTCATGCTTCACTTAGATTATTTTGAGAGTCTTAATAGCATGGTAATTTGCTTAAAATCCTAATATGCTTGGTATGCAAGATTAATAATAATAGAACTTTCTTATGAGTGTGTTGAATACTAAGAGAAGTTTGATGCTTGATGATTGATTTGAGACATAGAGGTAATAATATCAAAGTCGTGCTAGTTGTGTAGTTGTGAAATTGAGAAATTCTTGTGTTGAGGTTTGCAAGTCCCGTAGCATGCACGTATGGTAAACGTTATGCAACAAATTTGAAACATGAGGTGTTATTTGATTGTCTTCCTTATGAGTGGCGGTCGGGGACGAGCGATGGTCTTTTCCTACCAATATATCGCCCTAGGAGCATGCGCGTAGTACCGAGGTTTTTGATGACTTGTAGATTTTTGCAATAAGTATGTGAGTTCTTTATGACTAATGTTGAGTCCATGGATTATACACACACTCACCCTTCCATCCTTGCTAGCCTCTTCGGTACCGTGCATTGCCCTTTCTCACATTGAGAGTTGGCGCAAACTTCGCCGGTGCATCCAAACCCCGTGATATGATACGCTCTTTCACACATAAACCTCCTTATATCTTCCTCAAAACAGCCACCATACCTACCTATTATGGCATTTCCATAGCCATTCTGAGATATATTGCCATGCAACTTTCCATCATTCCGTTCATCATGACACATTCATCATTGTCGTATTGCTTAGCATGGTCATGTAGTTGACATAGTATTTGTGGCAAAGCCACCGTTCATAATTCTTTCATACATGTCACTCTTGGTCCATTTCATATCCCGGTACACCGCCGGAGGCATTCATATAGAGTCATCTTTGTTCTAGTATCGAGTTGTAATCATTGAGTTGTAAATAAATAGAAGTGTGATGATCATCATTTTCTAGAGCATTGTCCCATGTGAGGAATATAAAAAAAGGCCATAAAAAGAGAAGGCCCAAAAAAAGAGAAAGTCCATAAAAAGGAGAAAAGGCCCAAAAAATGAGAGAAAAAGAGAGAAGGGACAATGTTACTATCCTTTGCCACACTTGTGCTTCAAAGTAGCACCATGATCTTCGTAGTAGAGAGTCTCTCATGTTATCACTTTCATATACTAGTGGGAATTTTTCATTATAGAACTTGGCTTGTATATTCCAACAATGGGCCTCCTCAAGTGCCCTAGGTCTTCGTGAGCAAGCAAGTTGGATGCACACCCACTAGTTTCTTTTGTTGAGCTTTCATACATTTATAGCTCTAGTGCATCCGTTGCATGGCAATCCCTACTCCTTGCATTAACATCAATCGGTGGGCATCTCCATAGCCCATTGATTAGCCTCGTTGGTGTGAGACTTCCTCCTTTTTGTCTTCTCCACATAACCCCCCTCATTATATTCTATTCCACCTATAGTGCTATGTCCATGGCTCGCGCTCATATATTGCGTGAAAGTTTATAGGTTTGAGATTACTAAAGTATGAAACAATTGCTTGGCTTGTCATCGGAGTATTGCATGATGATAGCATTCTTGTGTGACGAAATTGAAACATGACTAAACCATATGATTTTGTAGGGATGAACTCTCTTTGGCCATGTTATTTTGAGAAGACATAATTGCTTAGTTAGTATGCTTGAAGTATTATCATTTTTATGTCAATATGAACTTTTGTCTTGAATCTTTCGGATTTGAATATTCATACCACAATTAAGAAGAATTACATTAAAATCATGCCAAGTAGCACTCCGCGTCAAAAATTCAATTTTTATCATTTACCTACTCGAGGACGGGCAGGAATTAAGCTTGGGGATGCTTGATACGTCTCCAACGTATCTATAATTTTTTATTGCTCCATGCTATATTATCTACTGGTTTGGACATTATTGGGCTTTATTATCCGCTTTTATATTATTTTGGGGACTAACCTATTAACCGGAGGCCCAACCCAGAATTGATGTTTTTTGCCTGTTTTAGGGTTTCGGAGAAAAGGAATATCAAACGGAGTCCAAACGGAATGAAACCTTAGGGAACGTGATTTTCTCATCGAATACAACTCAGGAGACTTGGACCCTACGTCAAGACACGTAATAGGAGGCCACGAGGTAGGGGGCACGCCTACCCCCCCCCCCCCCCGCCCCCCCCCCCCCCCCCCCCCCAGGCGCGCCCTCCACCCTCGTGGGCCCCCTGTTGCTCCACCGACGTACTTCTTCCTCCTATATATACCCATGTACCCCCAAACGATCAGATACAGAGCCAAAACCCTAATTCCATCGCCGTAACTTTCTGTATCCACGAGATCCCATCTTGGGGACTGTTCCGGAGCTCCGCCGAAGGGGACATCGATCACGGAGGGCTTCTACATCAACACCATAGCCCCTCCGATGAAGTGTGAGTAGTTTACCTCAGACCTACGGGTCCATAGTTAGTAGCTAGATGGCTTCTTCTCTCTTTTTGGATCTCAATACAATGTTCTCCCCCTCTCTTGTGGAGATCTATTCGATGTAATCTTCTTTTTGCGGTGTGTTTGTAGAGACCAATGAATTGTGGGTTTATGATCAAGTCTATCTATGAATAATATTTGAATCTTCTCTGAATTCTTTTATGTATGATTGGTTATCTTTGCAAGTCTCTTCGAATTATCAGTTTGGTTTGGCCTACTAGATTGATATTTCTTGCAATGGGATAAGTGCTTAGCTTTGGGTTCAATCTTGCGGTGTCCTTTCCTGGTGACAGTAAGGGCAGCAAGGCACGTATTGTATTGTTGCCATCGAGGATAACAAGATGGGGTTTTCTTCATATTGCATGAGTCTATCCCTCTACATCATGTCATCTTGCTTAAGGCGTTACTCTGTTTTTAACTTAATACTCTAGATGCATGCTGGATAGCGGTCGATGAGTGGAGTAATAGTAGTAGATGCAGGCAGGAGTCGGTCTACTTGTCTCGGATGTGATGCCTATATACATGATCATACCTAGATATTCTCATAACTATGCTCAATTCTGTCAGTTGCTCAACAGTAATTTGTTCACCCACCGTAGAATACTTATGCTCTCGAGAGAAGACACTAGTGAAACCTATGGCCCCCGGGTCTATCTTTATCATATCAATCTCCTACTACTTAGTTATTTACTTTGTTATTTACTTTGCCTTTATTTTACTTTGCATCTTTATCTTAAAAATACGAAAAATATTATCTTATCATATCTATCAGATCTCACTCTCGTAAGTGGCCCTATAGGGATTGACAACCCCTATTTGTGTTGGTTGCAAGGATTTATTTGTTTTGTGCAGGTGCGAGGGACTCGCGCGTAGCCTCCTACTGGATTGATACCTTGGTTCTCAAAAACTGAGGGAAATACTTACGCTACTTTGTTGCATCATCCCTTCCTCTTTGGTGAAAACCAACGCAGTGCTAAAAGAGGTAGCAGAAACCTTGAGAGATTATATCCAGAGATGGATCACATTGCACCATACAGTGGAGAATGTGTCGTATCACCAAGCAGTTTGTGCCTTCAAGGAAGGTGTTAAGTACAGAGAGTTGAACCTGAAGTTTGGTCGGACAGGAGATATGTCCCTGAGTCAAATGATGGAGATTGCCACCAAGTATGTCAATGGTGAAGAGGAAGACCGACTCCGGAGTGGCAAGCACAAAACAGTCGCCCAAGAAACCGAAGGAGGGAATTCCAGTCGGAAACAGAAGCGCAAGGATGAACCAGCTGCTCCTGGTGAAGCTTTAGTTGTGGCCCAAGGGAAATTCAAGGGGAAGCCCAAAGGGCCCTGGACTCCCAAGAAAGTTAAAGATCAAGATGGGAATGATGTGTTGGATTTACCATGCCACATTCATACCAAAAAAGAGGAAGAGGGGAATCTCATTTACCCTAAGCACACCACTCGACAGTGTCGTCTCCTGATCCAGCAGTTCCGAGAGAAACAACCCAAGGAGAAGGAAAAGGAGTGGGACAAGGGTGAGGCAAGGGAAGAATATGATGATGGTTTTCCCAATGTCAATTCCACTTTGATGATTTTTACTGATGTTGAGAGCAAAAGTCGATTGAAAGTTATTAACAGAGAGGTGAACATGGTTGCTCCGGCAACACCAAGTTATTTGAAGTGGTCCCAGACTGCCATCACATTCGACCAGTCAGACCATCCAGCACATATAGCCACCCCTGGGAGGCAAGCACTGGTAGTCGACCCAGTTGTTGAAGGCACTCGACTGACTAAAGTGCTGATGGATGGTGGTAGTGACCTAAATATTCTTTATGCTGAAACTTTGAAGGGAATGGGCATTTCGATGTCCAAGCTTAGTGAAAGCAACATGAGCTTCCATGGTGTTATACCTGGCAAGAAGGCTGAATCACTCGGCCAAATCGCCCTTGAAGTGCTTTTTGGTGATTCCAAGAATTACCATAAGGAAAAGTTGACATTTGAGATAGTGGATTTCAAGAGTGCTTATCATTCCATTCTGGGTAGGCCTGCTTATGCACGTTTCATGGCTCGACCATGTTATATGTACCTCAAACTAAAAATGCCTGGCCCCAGAGGAGTGATAACTATCACTGGCAATCGGCAGAAAGCAGAAGAGTGCTTCCAGAAGGGCTCAAAAATTGCCGATGCACAAATGGAAGTAGTAGAATTGCAAGAGTACCAGAAAAATGCAGATCCGAGTGATTTGCTGCGAGCTAAGAAGCCTGCCACAAACTCTGCATTTCAGTCGTCTGGAGAAACAAAACTGATTCATATTCACCCGACCGATCCCAATGCTGCTCTGACTCATATTTCAACGACACTCGACATCAAATAGGAAGAAGCGCTCATCCAGTTCCTCCGTGAGAACTAGGACATCTTTGCATGCAAACCTTCTGACATGCCGGGTGTACCCAGGGGATTGGCTGAGCATCGTTTGCGAGTCGACCCGAAAGTGAACCTGTCAAGGAACATCTCTGACGGTCCGCCGTCCAGAAGAGAAAAGCAATTGGTGAAGAAGTGGCTCGGCTCCTGGCAGCTGAGTTCATCCGAGAAATCTACCACTCCGAGTGGCTCGCCAATGTTGGCATGGTCCCCAAGAAGGACGATTCACTTCGCATGTGCATTGACTTCAAGCATATCAATCGGGCCTGCCTGAAAGATCATTTTCCTCTCCCCGCATCGACCAAATCATCGACTCGACTGTGGGGTGTGAGCGTTTGTCTTTTTTGGACGCCTATTCCGGGTACCATCAGATCCGACTGTATGGACCCGATGAGATAAAAACAGCTTTCATCACTCCATTCGGATGCTTTTGTTATGTCACCATGCCATTCGTCCTGAAGAATGCCGGAGCCACATTCATGAGGATGATCCAGAAGTGTCTGCTCACTCAAATCAGTCGGAATGTGGAAGCATACATGGATGACATTGTGGTCAAGTCATGTAAGGGTTCCGACCTGCTGGCTGACCTTGCTGAAACCTTTGCCAACCTTAGAAGATATGATATCAAGCTTAATCCATCAAAGTGCACATTCGGAGTTCCTGGCGGAAAGTTACTCAGTTTCCTCGTTTCCGTACGAGGGATCGACACTAACCCATAGAAAGTTGGTGCTATACTTCGGATGAAACGCCCTGTGCGTGTGCATGATGTCCAGAAGCTTACTGGTTGTTTGGCCGCCTTGAGTTGATTCATTTCTCGCCTCAGTGAAAAGGCATTGCCTCTTTACCGACTGATGAAGAAGTCTGATAAGTTTGAGTGGACTCCCGAAGCTGATGCAGCATTTGCAGATCTCAAAGCCCTGCTTTCCACCCAGCCGGTGCTTGCTGCACCAATCAGCAAAGAGCCTTTACTGCTTTATATTGCAGCCACTGGTCAAGTTGTCAGTACAGTACTCACGGTCGAGCGGGAAGAAGAAGGAAAAGCCTATAAATTTCAGCGCCTAGTATATTACGTTTCTGAAGTTCTGACTCCATCGAAGCAAAGATATCCACACTATCAGAAGCTTCTTTATGGGATTTACATGACCACGAAGAAGGTTGCACACTATTTCTTTGATCATTCCATTACATTCGTCACCGACGCTCCATTATCAGAGATTATGAACAATAGAGATGCAACTGGTCGAGTGGCAAAGTGGGTGATTGAACTCCTTCCCCTGGACATCAAGTTTGAGGCAAAGAAAGCTATCAAGTCCCAAGCAATATCATATTTCCTCGTCGAGTGGATCGAACAGCAACTTCCGGCCCAAATTCACTCGGAGCATTGGAACATGTTCTTCGATGGCTCCAAGATGCTGAATGGTTCCGGTGCTGGGGTGGTGTTGGTATCCCCCCGTGGTGAGAAACTCAGCTATGTTCTCCAGATTCACTTTGACTCTTCCAACAACGAAGCCGAATATGAGGCACTTCTGTACGGATTGCGTATGGCCATTTCACTCGGCGTCCGTCGCCTCATGGTCTATGGCGACTCGGATTTAGTGGTCAATCAGGTGATGAAGGAGTGGGACGTCAGAAGCCCAGCTATGACCGGTTATTGCAATGCAGTGAGAAAGTTAGAAAAGAGGTTTGAGGGGTTAGAGCTCCATCACATACCCCGACTGAAAAATCAAGCAGCTGATGATCTAGCAAAGATAGGTTCCAAGAGGGAAGTCGTTCCCAGCAATGTGTTCCTGGAACATATTCATACACCTTCAGTTCAAGAAGATCCTTTCATTGAAGAGCCCCCACAACTAAAGAGTGTCACTAATCCGACTGAAATCAAGGTCCTAGCCGTGGTCGATTTGATCATGGAGGTTTTGGTCATCACTCTTGATTGGACAGTACCATATATCGCGTACATTCTTAGAAAGGAACTCCCAGAAGATGAAGAAGAGGCTCGACAGATCGTCCGTCGATCCAAAGCCTTTATCGTGATAAGAGGACAGTTGTTCAGAGAAAGTGTGACTGGAGTCTGCCAGAAATGCATAACACCTGAAGAAGATCGAGTGATCCTCAATGACATTCACTCGGGGACCTGTGGTCGCCATGCGTCCTCTCGGACCATTGTGGCCAAAGCATACCGAGCGGGATTTTACTGGCCACGAGCAAATGAGATGGCAAAAGAAATAGTCGACAAATGTGAAGGTTGCCAGTTTTACTCCAACATGTCTCACAAGCCCGCTTCGGCCCTGGAGACCATTCCACTCGTTTGGCCCTTCGCTGTTTGGGGATTGGATATGGTTGGACCTCTGAGGACTGGTAGGAGCTGCTTCACTCATGTGTTAGTCGTAATCGACAAATTCATCAAATGGATTGAAGCCAAGCCTATCAAAAACCTTGAAGCCAGCACTGCTTTCAGTTTCATCAGAGAGTTAACATTAAGATATGGTGTTCCACATAGCATCATCACTGACAATGGGTCGAACTTCGATTCTGATGAGTTCAGAGCCTTCTGTGCTTCTCAAGGTACTCGAGTCGACTATGCTTCGGTCGCCCACCCCCAATCGAATGGACAAGCTGAAAGAGCATATGGATTGATTCTCAAAGGACTGAAACCCCGACTAATGTGTGATCTCAAACACGCAGCAGGAGCCTGGGTCGATGAACTTCTGTCAGTGTTGTGGGGACTGAGGACAACTCCCAATCGGTCGACTAGCAGAACTCCTTTTTTCTTGGTTGATGGAGCTGAAGTTGTACTTCCGAGTGACTTACTCCATAATGCTCCTCGAGTCGAGCTTTTCTCAGAATCAGAAGAAGAACATGCACGGCAAGATGCAGTTGATCTCCTGGAAGAAGAAAGAGAGATGGCCTTGATCCAGTCGACCATCTATCAGCAAGACCTGCGTCGATTCCATGCCAGAAATGTGAGAGGTCGAGCATTTCAAGAGGGAGACTTGGTTCTCTGAGTGGATCAGCAGAAACCACATAATGTTGCTACTGCTTGGGAAGGCCCCTTCGTTGTCACCAGAGTGCTCCACAACGGAGCATACCACCTCTACAACGTCGAGCACAAGAAATACGGGTTGCGCGCTTGGAATGCGGAACTGCTCCGCCCCTTTTATACTTAAGCACTCAATATGTTGAGATGTAATAAGATGCACATTTGTAGTCTGTTGTCAGCAAGAGCAGTCTTCTCTTGAGCTTCCTTTTGTGCAGCCGCAAGGTCCAGGTCCTTCTTCTCCAGAGCCAGCCTCATTTTCTCTACAAAATATGCATTTAGATGAAACAGAAGAATGAGGGGATAACTCGAAGGATGGTCGAGATAAGCAGTCGACAGGTCATTACCTTCCGTACCAGCAACTTCATCTTGAGCCTTTTTCAAGTTCTGTTGGGCCAACTCCAAGTCAAGATTGAGTTGCCTCTGCTTTTCCTCAAATTCAGCGAACTTGGAGATGAGGGCACAAGATTTCTATAGTGAGTAAAAGACATGCCAACAGACACAATCAAAGATTATTTACTTCCGAGTGAATAAAACTTTAAGACTACTGCAGAATCAAACATTCTACAGTAGTCTCGGGGACTACACCCAGTGGGTGCACTTAGCGTTCCCCCACTGGTTCAGATCCCACTCGACATGGTCCGCCCAGATCGAGTGTAAAAAAAGAAGTAGTGCTCAGACCCCAACCGACTGCCAGCAGTCGACTGCGGTCTCGGGGACTACACCCAGTGGGTGCACTTAGCGTGCCCCCACCGGTTCAGATCCCACTCGACCAGGCCGAGTGGAAGAGTGAAAATAATAAAGATGACAAAACACCCAGTGGGTGTACAGTCTCGAAGTGCAAGACAATGAGAGATTGTGCGAAGGAAAATATTCGGGTAGCATATCCTAATAGAACAAGTTCAGTCGGAAGTCAACTTACCTGGACATTGTCTCGAAGAGCCGCGCTGGCGTCATAGGCAGCCTGACTACTTTCGTGCACCGCCTTCACCCGCTCCATCATTATGCCAGGCTGACGAATGGCCTCCGCAGCGGCGTCCGACTGGCTTTCTAGAACATGATGAGTGGCAAAGAAGGGGACGGACGGTCCAGATGCAGCGGCTTGGAGCTCCGAGGCATGAAGTTGGATGGTTGAAGCAAGCACGCGTGCAGTCAACGATGCGGGGCACGCACTCGACACTGGGTCAGCAAAGGTTATAGAAACCTTACTCACATCTTCGAGCTGTTGAACTACTGGCTCTGCCGCCAGTTCCGATTGGGATGTCTTGCCAGCTGTTGCCTTCTTCCTCCTGGGCCTCGTCGGCACGTCCTCGTCATCATCCGGAAGTTCAATGACATTGGGAGGGGCTGCAAAGAAATCGGTCGACCCTAGATGAGTCGCCAGAATTTAATCAACCATGTAATCAAGGACAAGATCACGAGAGTTGTACCTGGTTTGGAGGTGACTGCATCTTCCATCTCCTCGTCTTCATACTGGCGGGTGGAAGTCCCAGAGGTAGCAGCTCTACAAATTTCAATATTCAGTCGGTCACGTTTGTTACATCGAGTCAACAAAAGGATCAGGTCGGATTATTACCCAGAGATAGTAGGAATGACCACTTTGATCTTGGGAAAAGCCTTCGGCGGTTTGGATGATGCAGCCTTCGGTGGTTTCGGCGCTGGAGGAGGTGCAACTTTAGATTGCTTCAATGTCCTCTCAGTCGGCACTGGAGAGGGTGTCCGGGGACGCTTCGAAGACTGCCTAGTCGATGCGGCCACCGTGTCATGGAGGCTTACCGGGTCGTGAGCGTGCTTGGACATTTTTTCTCTACGAGGAGGCGAGTCGACCTCTTCTTCATCACTTGGGCCGCCGCTCTCCTCGCCCTCCTCCTCGTCTGAGTGCCACTCGCCGCTATCGCCTCCGCTCGCCTCCTCCTCCGAGTCCTGCTCCTGCTCTCCGTTGGGCATTGAATACATCTCAGTAAGAGCCTGAAAGATAACAAGCAAAGCAAAAGCAGTCAGTCGTCAATAGGCGGTTACATGATTAATCAAAAAACTACTCTGCAATCCAGAGTCAGACCTGGTCTGGCTGGCGCGAATGGTCGAATGAAGCGACCCTCCTGGACCCCCTGGGGTTATCCTTGTTGCTTGTGATGCCTCTCAGCCACTTCTCCACCGTGTCCTCGTCGACCTCCTCCAGGTGGATTCGAGTGGAATCCTCAATGCCCGAGTACATCCACATTGGATGATCGCGAGCTTGGAGCGGCTAGATGCGTCGTTTGAGGAATACCTCCAGCAGATCCATACCGGTCATGTCGTCCCGGACGAGCTGGACCACCCGCTCGACCAACACCTTCACCTGCGCTCTCTCCTCTGGGATCACTTTCAATGCGGAGGGCTTCTCGACCCGAGCCATGGAAAAAGCAGGGAGCCTGGTCGACTGACCTTGAGTCGGCTGGTCTTTGCAATAAAACCAGGTCGACTACCAACCTCGGACCGACTCAGGAAGGATCATGGCTGGGAAAGTGCTTTTACTTCTCATCTGAATCCCAAGACCCCCGCACATCTGAATCACGCGCGTCATCTCGTCACTCGGATTGGCCTTCTTGACTGACTGAGAACGGCAAGTGAAAATGTGCTTGAAAAGACCCCAGTGTGGCCTACAACCTAAGAAGTTCTCGCACATGGACACATAGGCGGCAAGATATACGATGGAGTTGGGATTGAAGTTGTGAAGTTGTGCTCCAAAGAAGTTTAAGAATCCCCGGAAGAAAGGATGGGGAGGCAGAGAAAATCCACAGTCAACATGAGTTGCGAGGAGAATGCACTCACCATCTTGTGGATGCGGTTCGGTCTCTCCTTCCGAAAGCCATGTCGATTCATGGGGAATCAGCTCCCCCTCGATCAGATCATCAATGTCGTCTTGGCTGATCGTCGACCGGATCCAGTCGCGCGGCAGGCCAGATCTTGACGAGGATCCGCCCCGGTTGGACCTCTTCCCATTCGCCTTCGTCATCGCCTTCTTTGCGCGCTCCAGGGCCACCATCTTCTCCTTCCCCATAGTCGTAGGCAAAGCTCGAACGGAGCAGCGGCACTGAGACCGGAGATGGGGATGGCGGAGAAAGCAGAGGAGAAAGGAGGAGAATGGGGATGCGCTGCGCACAAAACCCCGATCTGGCACTCTATATGAGGCCGCTTCCTAGTGGCTGACATGTGGGTCCGAAAGATCCAGTCAAATCCCGCAACAGTCGTGCGTGAGGTACGTGGCGAAAAAGGTGGCGTGGTGATCGAGGCGGCCTCGCCTAATCCCCTCCGATTACTGTGGCCTCCCCCGTCCTGCGCGCTTCCCCAAATTTGAATCCCACAATATCCGCGCGCAGCAAGACAACCTGTCAGACGGAAGATCTTTTCCATATCAGTACTCAAAACATCGCAGTAAAGTTCACTCGGCAGAAACAAGAATGGATCAAGGCGACTGAAAAGAAGTTGAGATCATCATAATTGTTCGCTTGGTCGCAAATAAGACGCTCCTGAAGCACGAAAATTGAATCGGAGGAATTCTCAACTCCTTCTCCACTCAAGCCCCGAACCATTCGGGGGCTAATGATGAAGCTAAGTGCCTAGGGTAGGGTCATAGGCCTGACCTAGATGCCCTCCCTAAGGTCATCGCCCTAAAGCCAGAAGCATTCAAAAGGTACCATCATCCACTCGACCAGAGGCATTCCACTCAGAAGAATCAATGACACTCGACCGTTACAGAAACCACTCGACGTACAGAAGATCTAAAGCCACTCTACGTAACAACGGTCGGGCATTTACTCATAGACATAATTATCATTCATATCACTTAATTGCTAGCGTTACCAGTAACGTTCCACTCTTAATGTACATTGAACCCTGTGTAACGGAGGGGAGCTCGGGTCCTGGCGCACTCTATATAAGCCACCCCCTCCTCTGGGACAAGGGTTCGCATCCTTTGTAAACACACACATATACACAATCCAGTCGACCGCCTCCGGGCACCGAGACGTAGGGCTGTTACTTCCTCCATGAAGGGCCTGAACTCGTAAACTCGTGTGTATAACTACTCCATAGCTAGGATCTTGCCTCCTCATACCTACCCCCCATTCTACTGTCAGTCTTAGAACCACGACAATCCTTGCAAGGATTTCTCTCTCAAAGGCTTCAGAGGTGGGTTGCTCTCAAATGACAAAAGCCGTGCACTAACTCTGAGCAGCCACCAATTTATGGTGTAGGGGGTCGGCTATTTATAGCCAGGAGGCAACCCGACCTGGTTTGTCTGAAATGACCCTGGGTCACTAAGGAACTGACATGTATCTAATGGTCAGATTTCAAACACACGCGGAAGCTTGACTTGGGCTACAAGTAAAGCTGACTTATCCAGCTCTGGATAAGATTTGCTCTTATTGTCTTCGCTCATAGACATAGGATTTGGTTGAGCATCACTTCAGTCACTCTGACTTTGCTCACTTGAACCCCACTTAACAGTACGGTGGTTCCTAGTAATCAACAAAGAAGAAAAGGAAACTACGAGAAAACTATGTCTTCGCAATCCATAGTCTTCATGCGATGTCTTCTCATGTCATAGTCTTCATTGTGTATCTTTTCACAGACCACCATTGTCTTCAATGTCTTCACACATTTTTAGGGGTCATCTCTGGTAGGTAAACCGAATCAATGAGGGACTACTACCTGTGTTATCCTGCAATTCTCACAAACACATTAGTCCCTCAACCAAGTTTGTCGTCAATACTCCAAAACCAACTAGGGGTGGCACTAGATGCACTTACATAACTTGCATGTTGAAATTCTAGGGGATCCTCCTCCACCCAAGGGTGATCCCGTGTTTGAGCTTAAAACATTGCCTGATACTCTTAAATATGCTTATCTTGATGAAAAGAAGATATATCATGTTATTATTAGTGCTAACCTTTCAGAGCAGGAAGAAGAGAAATTGTTGAGAACTCAGAAGAAGCACTGTGCTGCTATTGGATATACTCTTGATGATCTTAAGGGCATTAGTCCCACTCTATGCCAGCACAAAATAAAATTGGAAAAAGATGCTAAACCGGTTGTTGATCATCAACGACGGTTAAATCCTAAGATGAAAGAAGTGGTAAGAAAAGAAATACTAAAGCTTCTTGAGGCAGGTATAATTTATCCCGTTGTTGATAGTCAGTGGGTAAGTCCTGTCCATTGTGTCCCTAAGAAGGGAGATATTACTGTTGTTCCTAATGATAAAGATGAATTGATCCCACAAAGAATTGTTACAGGCTATAGAATGGTAATTGACTTCCAAAAATTAAATAAAGCTACTAAAAAGGATCAATACCCTTTACCTTTTATTGATCAAATGCTAGAAAGATTATCTAAACATACACACTTTTGCTTTCTAGATGGCTATTCTAGTTTCTCTCAAATACCTGTGTCGAAAGAGGATCAGGAAAAGACCACTTTTACTTGCCCTTTCGGTACTTTTGCTTATAGACGTATGCCTTTTGGTTTATGTAATGCACCTGCTACCTTTCAAAGATGCATGACTGCTATATTCTGTGACTTCTGTGAAAAGATTGTTGAGGTTTTCATGGATGATTTCTCCGTTTATGGAACTTCTTTTGATGATTGCTTAAGAAACCTTGATCGAGTTTTGCAGAGATGTGAAGAAACTAATCTTGTCTTGAATTGGGAGAAGTGCCACTTTATGGTTAATGAAGGTATTGTCCTGGGGCATAAAATTTCTGAAAGAGGTATTAAAGTTGATAAAGCTAAAGTTGATGCTATTGAAAAGATGTCGTGTCCAAAGGACATTAAAGGTATAAGAAGTTTCCTTGGTCATGCCGATTTTTATAGTAGGTTCATTAAAGACTTCTCAAAAATTTCTAGGCCTCTGACTAATCTCTTGAAAAAGATGTTCCTTTTGTCTTTCATGAAGATTGTGTAGAAGCATTTGAAATACTTAAGAAAGCCTTGATTTCTGCACCTATTGTTCAACCTCCTGATTGGAATTTACCCTTTGAAATTATGTGTGATGCTAGTGATTATGTTGTAGGTGTTGTGTTAGGACAAAGAGTTGATAAGAAATTAAATGTTATCCAATATGCTAGTAAAACTCTAGATAGTTCCCAGAGAAATTATGCTACTACTGAAAAGGAATTTTTAGCAGTTGTATTCGCTTGTGATAAGTTCAGACCTTATATTGTTGATTCTAAAGTAACTGTTCACACTGATCATGCTGCTATTAAATATCTTACGAAAAAGAAAGATGCTAAACCTAGACTTATTAGATGGGTTCTCTTGCTATAAGAATTTGATTTGCATATTATCGATAGAAAGGGAGCTGAGAACCCCGTTGGAGACAACTTGTCTAGGTTAGAGAATGTTCTTGATGACCCACTACCTATTGATGATAGCTTCACTGATGAACAATTAGTTGTCATAAATGCTTCTCGTACTGCTCCATGGTATGCTGATTATGCTCATTACATAGTTGCTAAATTTATACCACCTAGTTTCACATACCAGCAAAAGAAAAGGTTCTTCTATGATTTAAGACATTACTTTTGGGATGACCCACACCTTTATAAAGAAGGAGTAGATGGTGTTATTAGACGTTGTGTACCTGAGCATGAACAGGAACAGATCCTACGCAAGTGTCACTCCGAGGCTTATTGTGATGGCCTGGCTTATTAGGGATGATAGACTACTCATATCAATAAGGAATTCCTTCTTTTCCGGGAGCCCATTCGGACAGAACTCCAAAGTTAAGCATGCTCAGCTTGGAGTAGTGTCAGGATGGGTGACCGACCGAGAAGTTGCTCCCGGGTGCGCACGAGTGAGGACAAAGTGCGCAGAAAAGACTAGTATTGATCTGTGGTGCCAGTCTAGATCTCGCCAGGAGTAATGACCACCGACGGGTGTGTCCGGGGCGTTACAAGTTGGTATCAGAGCCGACCCTCGCAGTTACACGGATGTTTGCGGACAGGTGTGTGGTCATGTTGTTCATGACGTTTGTGACGTTTGTGACCTGTCGTGGCACACGGCATGGTACATGTACCGGACTGGATGCACAGATGTATGTGCCAAGAGGGAACGTTCCTGTGGCCCGACAAGGACGTCGGTTCCTCTGAGTGGGGGTGTATGTGATGGCCTGGCTTATTAGGGATGATAGACTACTCATATCAGTAAGGAATTCCTTCTTTTCCGGGAGCCCATTCAGACAGAACTCCAAAGTTAAGCGTGCTCAGCTTGGAGTATTGTCAAGATGGGTGACCGACCGGGAAGTTGCTCCCGGGTGCGCACGAGTGAGGACAAAGTGCGCAGAAAAGACTAGTATTGATCTGTGGGGCTAGTTTAGATCCTACCAAGAGTAATGACCACCAGCGGGTGTGTCCGGGGCGTTACACTTATGGAGGACACCACGCTGGAGATAGAACTGCACATAAGGTATTGCAATCCAGTTTTTATTGCCCTACTCTCTTCAAAGATGCCCGTAAGTTTGTCTTATCTTGTGATGAATGTCAAAGGATTGGTAATATTAGTAGACGTCAAGAAATGCCTATGAATTATTCACTTTTTATCGAACCATTTGATGTTTGGGGCTTTGATTATATGGGATTGTTTCCTTCCTCTAATGGGTATACACATATTTTAGTTGTTGTTGATTACGTTACTAAGTGGGTAGAAGCTATTCCAACTAGTAGTGCTGATCATAACACCTCTATTAAGATGCTTAAAGAAGTTATTTTTCGAGGTTTGGAGTCCCTAGATACTTAATGATTGATGGTGGTTCACATTTTATTCATGGTGCTTTTCGTAAGATGCTTGCTAAGTATGACGTTAATCATAGAATTGCATCTCCTTATCATCCACAGTCTAGTGGTCAAGTAGAATTGAGTAATAGAGAGCTTAAATTAATTTTGCAAAAGACTGCTAATAGATCTAGAAAGAATTGGTCCAAGAAACTTGATGATGCATTATGGGCCTATAGAACTGCATACAAAAATACTATGGGTATGTCTCCGTATAAAATGGTTTATGGTAAAGCATGTCACTTACCTCTCGAACTAGAACATAAGGCATATTGGGCCATTAAAGAGGTTAATTATGATTTCAAACTTGTTGGTGAGAAGAGACTATTTGACATCAGCTCTCTTGATGAGTGGAGAACCCAGGCCTATGAGAATGCCAAACTATTTAAAGAAAAGGTTAAAAGATGGCATGACAAAAGGATACAAAAACATGAGTTTAATGTAGGTGATTATGTATTATTATACAACTCTCGTTTAAGATTTTTTGCACGAAAAATCCTCTCTAAATGGGAAGGTCCTTATGTTATCGAGGAGGTCTATCGTTCCGGTGCCATAAAAATCAACAACTTCGAAGGCACAAATCCAAAGGTGGTGAACGGTCAAAGAATCAAACATTATATCTCATGTACTCCCATAAATGTTGAAGCCAATGTTATTGAAACCGTAACCCTGGAGGAATACATAAGGGACACTTTCCGGAACATTTCAGACTCCGAAAAGGAATAGGTATGTGGTACGGTAAGTAAACCGACTCCAAAACAGTTCTAATAGCATTTTTTATCCGTTTTGGAATATTTAAGAAAATAAGAAAATAAGAAGCAGTCCGGGAAGGACACAAGGCATCCACGAGGGTGGAGGGCGCGCCCTACCCCCTGGGTGCGCCCCTGCCTCATGGGCACCTCGTGTGCCCTCCGGACTCCGTTTTCTTGCACGATAATTCTTTTTGTCGGTAAAAATTCATTATATAATCTCCCGAAGGTTTTGACCACCGTACCATGCAAATATCCTCTGTTTTTGTTCCGAGCTATTTTCTGCCAGAGTTTTCAAGGCCAGGCATTATGTCGTCCCCCTCCTCCAACAATGAGGGCAACGACACTTGGCTAATGAAGATAGAGCTGAAGAGAGAAGAACTCGGGGAGATCAACAAGGATGATGGGATCAAGAAGGCCATGGAGGATCAAGCTCCGGCAGCAAAAGACGAAGACATCCTCCAACCTCATTACAATCTTCTTACCGCAACGGAGATTGAAGCTTTCAAGATGATTGAGTTAGCTCACATACAAAATAAGTATCTCACGCGTGAAAATATTTTATTGAAGGAACATATCACCGCACTCAAGGGCATTATCCGCAAATTGGAGGATCTCCTACGCTGGATATGCGACTATCCGTCATCACCACCATCTTCTTCACTAGCAAAGGAGAACTGAGTATCTGGTATGGGCACTCCCCTTGGCAATTGCCAAGCTTGGGGGAGTGCCCCAGTATCGTATCACCATCACACTTTTATCTTTACCGTTTTTCTTAGTTCGATCCTTTTGATTATATCTTGATCTAGTAGAATAAAGTTTTAGTATGATTTAGTTTTGATTTTTGCTTTATGGTCCTTCTATGTAATCGAGTCTTTGAGTTATATAATAAAGATTAGTTATGAGTCAAGGGCCTGATTATCTTGCCATGATCTTGAGGGAATAAAAATAAATGAGAAGAGATAGAATAAAAAGAATAAAACAGATCATATTGGTCTTATGGAGACTAATGACTTCACATATAAAAGAGTATGATGAATAAAAGTTGTTGAGAGTTGACAAACATAGTTTTGGTCATCGTTGCAATTAATAGGTAACAAAGAAAGAGAGGTTTTCACATATAAATATACTATCTTGGACATCTTTTATGATTGTGAGCACTCATTAAAATATGACATGCTAAAAATTTGATGTTGGACAAGGAAGACAACGTAATGGGTTATGTTTTCTTATATCCAAAATAAAGTATATTCTCATGGATCATCCAACATGTTGAGCTTGCCTTTCCCCCTCATGCTAGCTGAATTCTTTGCACCTAGTAGAGATACTACTTGTGCTTCCAAATATCCTTAAAACCCGATTTTGCCATGAGAGTCCACCATATCTACCTATGAATTGAGTAAGATCCTTCAAGTAAGTTGTCATGATGCCGGCAATAAAAATTGCTCTCTAAATATGTATGATTTATTAGTGTGGAGAAAATAAGCTTTATACGATCTTGTGATGTGGAAGCAATAAAGGCGACGGACTGCATAATAAAGGTCCATATCACAAGTGGCAATATAAAGTGATGTTCTTTCGCATTAAGATTTTTTGCATCCAACCATAAAAGCACATGACAACCTCTGCTTCCCTCTGTGAAGGGCCTATCTTTTACTTTTGTCTTATACCTTATACAAGAGTCATGGTGATCTTCACCTTTCCCTTTTACATTTTATCCTTTGGCAAGCACATTGTGTTGGAAAGATCCTAATATATATATATATATATATCCAATTGGATGTAAGTTATCATGAACTATTATTGTTGATATTACCCTTGAGGTAAAAGGTTGGGAGGCAACACTATAAGCCCCTATCTTTCTCTGTGTCCGATTAAAACTTCATACCCAGAAGTATTGCATGAGTGTTAGCAATTGTGAAAGACTAAATGATAGTTGAGTATGTGGACTTGCTGAAAAGCTCTTATGTGACTCTTTCCGATGTTATGATAAATTGCAATTGCTTCAATGACCGAGATTATAGTTTGTTAGTTTTCAATGAAGTTTCTGATTCATACTTGACATTGTGAATAGATTGTTACTTTAGCATAAGAAATCATATGACAATACATATATATGTTGCTGTTATCAGAATGATCATGATGCCCTCATGTCCGTATTCTATTTTATCGACACCTCTATCTCTAAACATGTGGACATATTTTTCGATATCGGCTTCCGCTTGAGGACAAGCGAGGTCTAAGCTTGGGGGAGTTGATACGTCCATTTCGCATCATACTTTTATATCGATATTTATTGCATTATGGGTTGTTATTACACATTATGTCACAATACTTATGCCTATTCTCTCTTATTTTGTAAGGTTTGCACGAAGAGGGAGAATGCCGGCGGCTGGAATTCTGGGCTGGAAAAGGAGCAAATATTAGAGACCTATTCTACACAGCTCCAAAAGTCCTGAAACTCCACGGAAGTCAGTTTTAGAATATATAAAAAATATTGGGCGAAGGAAGAACCAGAGGGGGGCACCCACCATCCACGAGGATGGGGGCACGCCCTACCCCCCTGGACGCGCCCCCTGCCTCGTGGGCCCCCTGGCAGGCCTCCGGTGCCCATCTTTGGCTATATGAAGTCTTTCACCCTAGAAAAAATTAGAAGCAAGCTTTCGGGACGAAACTCCGCGGCCACGAGGCGGAACCTTGGCAGAACCAATCTAGTGCTTCGGCGGAGCTGTTCTACCGGGGAAGCATCCCTCCGGGAGGGGAAAATCATCACCATCGTTATCAACATCGATCCTCTCATCGGGAGGGAGTCGATCTCCATCAACATCTTCACCAGCACGATCTCCTCTCAAACCCTAGTTCATCTCTTGTATCCGATCTTTGTCTCAAAACCTTAGATTGGTACCTGTGGGTTGCTAGTAGTGTTGATTACTCCTTGTAGTTGATGCTAGTTAGTTTATTCGGTGGAAGATTATATGTTCAGATCCTTTATGCATATTAATACCCCTCTGATTATGAACATTAATATGATTTGTGACTAGTTACGTTTGTTCTTGAGGACATGGGAGAAGTCTTGCTATAAGTAGTCATGTGAATTTGGTATTCGTTCGATATTTTGATGAGATGTATGTTGTCTTTCCTCTAGTGGTGTGATGTGAACATCGACTACATGACACTTCACCATTGTTTGGGCCTAGGGGAAGGCATTGGGAAGTAATAAGTAGATGATGGGTTGCTAGAGTGACAGAAGCTTAAACCCTAGTTTATGCGTTGCTTCGTAAGGGGTTGATTTGGATCCATATGTTTCATGCTATTGTTAGGTTTACCTTAATTCTTCTTTCGTAGTTGCAGATGCATGCGAAGGGGGTTAATCATAAGTGGGATGCTTGTCCAAGGAAGGGCAGTACCCAAGCACCGGTCCACCCACATATCAAATTATCAAAGTAAAGAACGCGAATCATATGAGCATGATGAAAACTAGCTTGACGATAATTCCCATGTGTCCTCGGGAGCGCTTTCCTCTATATAAGAGTTTGTCCAGGCTTGTCCTTTGCTACAAAAAGGATTGGGTAACCTTGTTGCACCTTGTTTACTTTTATTACTTGTTACCCGTTACGAATTACCTTATCACAAAACTATCTGTTACCGATAATTTCAGTGCTTGCAGACAATACCTTACTGAAAACCGCTTGTCATTTCCTTCTGCTCCTCGTTGGGTTCGACGCTCTTACTTATTGAAAGGACTACGATAGATCCCCTATAGTTGTGGGTCATCAGATGTGCAATGAATCAAGAGAGACATGTATAAAAAAATGATGAATGGTGGCTTTGCCACAAATACGATGTCAACTACATGATCATGCAAAGCAATATGACAATGATGGAGCGTGTCATAATAAAAAGAACGGTGGAAATTTTATGGAAATATATCTCGGAAAAAATAAGTCATTATGACCTAGAAAGAATAAGGAGAGGACTTTTGGGATGAAGCGTCGCCGTCTCGAGGCGGAACTTGGGCAGGAGCACTTTTGCCCTCCGGCGGAGCGACGCCGGGGGAACTTCCCTCCCAGAGGGGGGAATCATCGTCATCATCATCACCAACAACTCTCCCATCTTGGGGAGGGTACTCTCCATCAACATCTTCAATAGCACCATCTCCTCTCAAACCCTAGTTCATCTCTTGTGTTCAATCTTTGTACCGGAACTATAGATTGGTACTTGTGGGTGACTAGTAGTGTTGATTACATCTTGTAGTTGATTACTATATGGTTTATTTGGTGGAAGATTATATGTTTAGATCCAATATGCTATTTAATACCCCTCTGATCATGAGCATGATTATCATTTGCGAGTAGTTACTTTTGTTCTTGAGGTCACGGGAGAAATCTTGTTGCAAGTAATCATGTGAATTTTATATGTGTTCGATATTTTGATGGTATGTATGTTGTGATTCCCTTAGTGGTGTCATGTGAAAGTCGACTACATGACACTTCACCATATTTGGGCCTAAGGGAATGCATTGTGGAGTACTTACTAGATGATGGGTTGCGAGAGTGACATAATCTTAAACCCTAGTTTATGCGTTATTCCGTAAGGGGCCGATTGGATCCAAAAGTTTAATGCTATGGTTACAATTTATTCTTAATACTTTTCTCGTAGTTGCGGATGCTTATGAGGGGGTTAATCATAAGTAGGAGGTTTGTTCAAGTAAGAACAGCACCTAAGCACCGATCCACCCACATATCAAATTATCAAAGTAGCAAACACAAATCAAACCAACATGATGAAAGTGACTAGATGAAATTCCCGTGTACCCTCAAGAATGCTTTGCTTATCATAAGAGACCGTTTTGTCTTGTCTTTCGCCTCAAAAGGATTGGGCTTCCTTGCTGCACTTCTACTACTACTATCGTTACTTGCTCGTTACAAATTATCTTGCTATCAAACTACTCGTTACTTATAATTTCAGTGCTTGCAGAGATAACCTTGGTGAAAATTGCTTGTCATTTCCTTCTGATCCTCGTTGGGTTCGACACTCTTACTTATCGAAAGTACTATGATTGATCCCCTATACTTGTGGGTCATCATACTACTGTTGTGTAACCTACAACAATCACTTTTCACAAGACATAACTTGGGAGTCTGATATAGTTTACATCTCGCATTATTTTCTAGCTTGTACTACTAATTTGTTGAAATTGCACTAATGATGAGACAGTTTTAACTTGGTAGAGTGATATTAGTTGCGTCTTACATATGGTGTCTAGCTTTCATTCCTTCTAATTTGTTGAAATGCCTTCTACTTAGTTTACACATCATAAGTTGTGAATATGCAATGATGTGAATCTACAATGGCACTAATGACGAGAGACCTTTAACTTGGTAGTGTGATGTTGTTTGCATATTGCATATGATTTATTTCTTGTACTGCTCCACATTTGTTTAAACGCCAGTTATGACGAGACACTGTTAACTTGGCAAAGCGGTATTTGTAGCATATTTCACATGGTGACTACCTTCCATTGCATTGCTTCTAATTTATGGAAATGCCTTCTACTTAGTTTACACATCATAGTTCTGATTATCTCATGTCGTCCTATTTTTCGTACATATTACATCCTCCTATCATGTGGTTGTCTAACATCAAAGTTTAGTTCGTCTGTATCACGCATCAATTTGTTCTGAAGAACTAAATTTTTATTCCTTTTTCTTGTCGGCTTGACTTAACATGGAACGGAGAAAGAGGAAGGAACAAAGAATGACAGGGGATGGTGTTAGTACTAAGGACACACGGAAACGGAAGCGGAAGAACTATGCAGATTCTGATAGTACTAATGGTGCAATAGAAGGTCAAAGTCCAGCGGAAAATTGTACAAACACGGTATCCCGTGCTACATGAGTTGCTAAACAAGCCAAATAGAAACTAATAGCTGCCACCAAACAAGCAGAGACAACCCTAGTTTTTGCAACACCTTCCACAGTACCACCAGCTGCATGAGTTACTCGTTTGTCAACTCAGCTAGCAGCACGTTCCCAAGCTCCCTTGCCACCTGACACTACTTCCGAAGCACTCTTTACACAAGACGAGTTGGCAAGATCAGATGAACCTTGTGAGCTTCAACAATAAGAAGGTAGTTGCCGGAGTCAAGTTACAGTTGCCTGCTTCTTTATATGTAGTCTCACAGTTTGATGTACACTAACACTTCCTATGTTCGTTGTTGGACTAGCACCTAGGCGCAGGAGGAAACAAACATCAGGGATAGCGCTCGATAGGTTAACTAAATCTAGAGGAGGAAGAAAGGAGATCTGTTTTGAGGCGGGTTTAAAAAGGCCATGTGATGCTACAGAGTCAGCCAAGTTAGTATCAGAGGCAGTGTTTGCTGTTAGGTGTGATGCACGTATCCTCCCAACATGGATTCAGTACAGGAATGACAAAGATCAAACCCGGTTCAACACCTTCCTCGACCATTTATCTATAAGTATGGTTATGTATGGAAACTACTAATATTGTCTTGCTCTATCCCATACTTTCTAGGTTGCTGATAATGAGACTCCCATAATTTTCAACATATGAGGTTCAAGTTGGATAGACAAGATGATGCAACCAGACAAGCTTGCACCCATGTTTTCAAGTCTTCTCTATGAAGTGTCGGTATAACTTGAGGAAAACTCACTTTGAAGGCAAGGCTAACAGTGAACTTGCCTAAACATCTCCAGTGGAAAATATATCGGATGAAGACTGCAGAGGCCTCGTTAAACACTAGTCTGATCCAAAGTATCAAGTACGTTATATATATGTGATCAGATCACATGTTGAACTCCTATTTACGCATGTGCCTCACAAATCTATCTTCTTGTAGGTGAACTGCTCAAAGAACCCGGCCAACCATACAAAAGTGAAATTCCAACAGACGGCGGGATCTCGTAACTATGTTACACACTGCGAGGCTCTTGTAATTAGCTATTGTTTCACTCTTTCCACTATTGAAGGAAGTATGCCCTAGAGGCAATAATAAAACTGTTATTTATATTTCCTTATATCATGACAAATTTTTATTATTCATGCTAGAATTGTATTAACGGGAAACTTAGTACATGTGTGAATACATAGACAAACAGAGTGTCACTAGTATGCCTCTACTGGACTAGCTCGTTAATCAAAGATGGTTAAGTTTCCTAACCATAGACATGAGTTGTCATTTGATGAACGGGATCACATCATTAGAGAATGATGTGATTGACTTGACCCATCCGTTAGCTTAGCACTATGATCGTTTAGTTTATTGCTATTGTTTTCTTCATGACTTATACATGTTCCTATGACTATGAGATTATGCAACTCCCGAATACTGGAGGAACACTCAGTGTGCTATCAACCGTCACAACGCAACTGGGTGACTATAAAGATGCTCTACAGGTGTCTCCAATGGCGTTTGTTGAGTTGGCATAGATCGAGATTAGGATTTGTCACTCCGTGCATCGGAGAGGTATCTCTGGGCCCTCACGGTAATGCACATTACTATAAGCCTTGCAAGCAATGTGACTAATGAGTTAGTTGTGGGATGTTGCATTACGGAACGAGTAAAGAGACTTGCCGATAACGAGATTGAACTAGGTATTGAGATACCGACAATCGAATCTCGGGCAAGTAACATAACGATGACAAAGGGAACAACGTATGTTGTTATGCGGTTTGACCGATAAAGATCTTCGTAGAATATGTAGGAACCACTATGAGCATCTAGGTTCCGCTATTGGTTATTGACCGGAGATGAGTCTCGGTCATGTCTACATAGTTCTCGAACTCGTAGGGTCCACACGGTTAACGTTCGATGACGATCGGTATTATGAGTTTATGTGTTTTGATGTACCGAAGGTAGTTTGGAGTCCCGGATGTGATCACGGACATGACGAGGAGTCTCAAAATGGTCGAGACATAAAGATTGATATATCGGACGATGTTATTCGGACACCGAATGAGTTCCGGGGTCACCAGATAAATATCGGAGTGCCGGGGGTTATCAGAAACCCCGGAGGGAACTAATGGGCCAACATGGGCCTTGTGAGAGAGAGAGAGAGAGGAGAGGGCCCTAGGGCTGCCCCCCCCTTGAGGAGTCCGAATTGGACTAGGAGGGCGGCGCCCCCTCCCTTTCCTTCTCCCTCTCTCCCTCTCCTTCCTTCCCCCTCTCTTCCCTTGTTGGAAACCTACTAGGAATAGGAATCCTACTTGGGGGCACGCCCCATGAGGGTCAGCCGGCCTCCCCCCTTGCTCCTTTATATACGGTGGCAGGGGGCACCCTAGAACACACAAGTTGATAGTTGTCTTAGCCGTGTGCGGTACCCCCTCCACAGATTTCCACCTCGGTCATATCGTTGTACTGCTTAGGCGAAGCCCTGCGTCGGTAACTTCATCATCACCGTCATCACGCCGTCGTGCTGACGAAACTCTCCCTCAACCTCAACCGGATCAAGAGTACGAGGGACGTCACCGAGCTGAATGTGTGCAGATCGCGGAGGTGCCGTGTGTTCGCTACTTGATCGGTTGGATCGGGAAGACGTTCGACTACATCAATCGCGTTATTTAACGCTTTCGGTCTACGAGGGTACGTGGACACACTCTCCCCTCTCGTTGCTATGCATCTCCTAGATAGATCTTGCGTGATCTTAGGAAAAGTTTTGAAATACTACATTCCCCAACAACTATGCCATATTATCAGATCTATATTGACTTGTTCCAAATGTAGAGGAAAGCCCACAAGGACCAAAAAGTACCTGAACCAAATGCTGTGGAAATCTTCAAGGACTGTCACACCAGCAAGACGAAGGGCATGACTACACTAGTCAAAGCCGTTGTTGTAAGTCCTTAATCCTCATGCCTTTTAACTATTACTTACTCTGACTTGTGCATTGAACTGCACGGTTTGCAGCCAATGTCTATTATTCTTTTCAATTTTATACACAATTGTCTTAGCGTATCATTGCACCTTACAAGGTTTCAAAGAGAGGAGTGATGTTCCTTTGATCTTGATTTGTAATCTAGTTCCGTGCTGGACTTGCAGTCTTCGGTCTTCGTATCTTCACAGCCCATCAGTCCGACCCATGGCTAACAGGCTGGACACCTGAGGACCCCTTAGTCCAGGACTCCCTTAGTAGCCCCTGAACCTGGCTTCAATGACAAGGTATCCGGCGCGTAGTGCTGTCTTCGGCATTGCAAGGCGGGTTCCTCCTTCCAAACTCCAAAATAGTCTTTGGACAAATTGATCGTGTCCGGACCTGTAACACACAGCCGTAGAGAGTATAGTATTCTAAAAATCCAATCTCCTGATAACTTTTAGTAATGTGATGTCATGCTTCTCGGTCATTATTTCGAACCGTTTTCCGTCCCGTCGTTCCACATTTCAGGGCGTGGTTGTCATTGACACGTCTTGTCGAAGCAGAGATCGTGTCCCCTAATTGTGGGATTTTCATTAATATGAGCGTGGGTAACCCAACCATCCTGCGGGAAAGATTCCTTAGGAATAGGCAGGTTCTTAGGCTTAGGAGGGGGCGTCCAACACCCGCTGCCTTTATAAAGGAACCAAGGGCCCTCTTTTATGCCAAACCTCTCCTCAGCCTTCCCGTCCTCGAGTTCTAGTACCCAAGGTTCGACTTCATCGTTTCAAGCCTCCCATCATGTCCGGACCCAGCTCCCAAGGTCAATGGGTGGCTTCCTCCGTTACGGAGGAAGATATCACAAAGCTTGGGGCGGGCAGATATTTGACCGCGGAGGTCCACCACAGGCTTCATTCTCAAGGACAGGTTATTCCGACCCCCAGATCTAGCGAGAGGGTCATATTCATCTCCCACTTCCTCCAGGGGCTAGGGTTTGCTCTTCACCCCTTCTTCCGGGGGCTAATGTTTTATTACGGACAAGATTTTCATGACCTAGCCCCGGACTCTATCCTCCACGTCTCGGCTTTTATCATTACATGCGAGGCCTTCCTCCGAATCCCCCCACACTTCGGCTTATGGCTCAAGACCTTCAGTGTGAAGCCGAAGGTAGTCGACGGGGAACAGGTGGAGTGCGGCGGTGCTACGATCAGCCAACTCACCAGCACTCCCTGGCCAAAAGGTTCTTTTACCGAAACTTCCAATCACTGGCAGCGGGAGTGGTTTTACATTACGGAGCCCTGCAGCCCCAAGTGGATAGCTGCACCCACATTCCGTCCTGGCCCACTATTACAGCTTGCATCATGGGTCAACAAGGGGCTAGACTGGGGATCAGATGATGAAGTGCAGACTTTATAGAGCCGCATCTGAACCCTCCTTGAGAGAGACATCGATCTTGTCAACGTGATCCAAGTGATGTTAGTTCGCTGAATCCTGCCATGCCAGCGCAGGTCTCACCGCATGTGGGAGTTTAATCCAGAAGGACCACAAACCCTCCAACACTTCTTCGGCACCACACACAAAGGGATGTGGAAGTTATTTTTCGGGAAGCGGAAACATTGGTCGGACACCATCGAAGATGCTGGCCTTAACTGCAACCGTCTGGATACCCCGGTAAGCACTTGGCTCCCGAACACTTTGTAAGTATGCATACCATAATATGGTACTGAGCAAGCTATCTTCTTCCACGGCTGGACAAAGAAGGCGGAACTAATTATGTGTTCGGCCCCTCTGCCCGAGGGCCCAGCGAATCCTGTTCTAACAAGGATGCTGGCCCTGGCACCATACCAGATGCCTGTGAAGGAGGGCGAGGCGGAGAGTGAGAGGACCAAAGATGGCCCCTATTCCAAGGGTGCATCGGACATTGTGTCTGGAGGAATCAAAGTCCCCTCATCTGAAGACAAAAGTGAAGGGGGTGACTGTCTCCTTTCCTCCTAGGAAGAGAAGGGCATCCTCCGAAGATCGGGAGAAGCAGGTGTTGGAAATATGCCCTAGAGGCAATAATAATTTAGTTGTTATTATATTTCCTTGTTCATGATAATCGTTTATTATCCATGCTAGAATTGTATTGATAGGAAACTCAGATACATGTGTGGATACATAGACAACACCATGTCCCTGGTAAGCCTCTAGTTGACTAGCTCGTTGATCAATAGATGGTTACGGTTTCCTGACCATGGACATTGGATGTCGTTGATAATGGGATCACATCATTAGGAGAATGATGTGATGGAAAAGACCCAATCCTAAGCATAGCACTAGATCGTGTAGTTCGTATGCTAAAGCTTTTCTAATGTCAAGTATCATTTCCTTAGACCATGAGATTGTGCAACTCCCGGATACCGTAGGAGTGCTTTGGGTGTGCCAAACGTCACAACGTAACTGGGTGGCTATAAAGGTACATTATAGGTATCTCCGAAAGTGTCTGTTGGGTTGGCACGAATCGAGACTGGGATTTGTCACTCCGTGTAAACAGAGAGGTATCTCTGGGCCCACTCGGTAGGACATCATCATAATGTGCACAATGTGATCAAGGAGTTGATCACGGGATGATGTGTTACGGAACGAGTAAAGAGACTTGCCGGTAACGAGATTGAACAAGGTATCGGGATACCGACGATCGAATCTCGGGCAAGTGTCGTACCGATAGACAAAGGGAATTGTATACGGGATTGATTAAGTCCTTGACATCGTGGTTCATCCGATGAGATCATCGTGGAACATGTGGGAGCCAACATGGGTATCTAGATCCCGCTGTTGGTTATTGACCGGAGAGTCATCTCGGTCATGTCTGCATGTCTCCCGAACTCGTAGGGTCTACACACTTAAGGTTTGGTGATGCTAGGGTTATAGAGATATTAGTATGCGGTAACCCAAAAGTTGTTCAGAGTCCCGGATGAGATCCCGGACATCACGAGGAGTTCCGGAATGGTCCGGAGGTAAAGAATTATATATAGGAAGTGCTATTTCGGCTATCGGGACAAGTTTCGGGGTCACCGGTATTGTACCGGGACCACCGAAAGGGTCCCGGGGGTCCACCGGGTGGGGCCACCTGCCCCGGGGGCCACATGGGCTATAGGGGGTGCGCCTTGGCCTGTATGGGCCAAGGGAACCAGCCCCAAGAGGCCCATGCGCCAAGAGTCAAGGAAAAGGAAGAGTCCTAAAGGGGGAAGGCACCTCCGAGGTGCCTTGGGGAGGAGGGACTCCTCCCTGGCCACACCCTTCCTTGGAGGAAGGGCCAAGGCTGTGCCCCCCCCCTCTCCCTTGGCCCTATATATAGTGGGGGAAAGGGAGGACAACAAAACCTAAGCCCTAGCGCCTCCCTCTCCCTCCCATGACACATCTCCCTCCTCCCACAGCGCTTGGCGAAGCCCTGTTGGAATCCCGCTACTTCCACCACCACGCCGTCGTGCTGCTGGATCTCCATCAACCTCTCCTTCCCCCTTGCTGGATCAAGAAGGAGGAGACATCGCTGCTCCGTATGTGTGTTGAACACGGAGGTGCCGTCCGTTCGGCGCTAGGATCATCGGTGATTTGGATCACGACGAGTACGACTCCATCAACCTCGTTCTCTTGAACGCTTCCGCGCACGATCTACAAGGGTATGTAGATCCACTCCTCCCTCATTGCTAGATGACTCCATAGATAGATCTTGGTGACACGTAGGAAAATTTTGAATTTATGCTACGTTCCCCAACAGCAGGCTCCTAAGCGAGGCAAGATGCCTCAGGTGGCTGGCTCGGGCTTGGAGGACGTCGAAGCGCAGTCTCATGACGAGGACAAGCCTTAGGCCAAATCGTAAGTGAATCAAGGATGTTTTAAACGTGTCCCGTTCCTTTCTTATAATGCCTGGAATATATATATATATATATTGTTTTTGCAGCTCAGCACACAGTCTTCCTCAACAATCCTCTTCCTCTGGGGACCTTCTCCCAGAGATGATGGAAAGCGAGACGCCCCCACCAGCCTCTCCTTCCAATAGGGCGGACGACTTAGAGGTGTTGTCGTGGAGGGTCTCTCCCGACCAACAAGTGGTGCAAGGGATGATGAAGACATTACCCGAAGGAGATACTTCGGTGTCCCAGGGTCCGGGAAACAACAATGAGGGCCCCGGACAATCCAATATACAGCCGGATACGTATGAACGGATCCCTTCAAAGGGTGGCCGTATTCCTATGACAGCCTCCGGAGACCTAGAGGCGCCGGATATCTTGACGAACATGCTGCAGTAGGCGTCCATCTCAGAGGAACATCGTACCTTAATGGGCACGGTGGTTGAAGAGGTCCAGTCCGCGAAGAGCAGATTGAGGCCTTTGCGAGCCTACTAAGAGGCTTCGAGGTTTGTACTATAATATGTGCAATTGTGTTTTATTTGCAAAATACACCTATGTATAGATAGTATCCCCTGAGACTCGGGTTGGCTTCCCATGGGAGGCGAATGGAGGATCAAGAAGAAACATTCAAGGACTAATCTGATTAACTTGAACACAAGCTGCTTCCCCCTGGCTACTTCCCAGACTACGGATATTGCTGAGCTGCAACGGAAGCTTGATATGGCCGGGGATGACATTGCGTTAATCAATGTGCGTCTTGATGAATCGCAATGTATGTATTCAGGGTAGTCCCTTCAAATAAATTTTTGTGATATAAGCATAATGCTGAAATTTATATACTATAATATGCATGGCTACAGATGGTGCTGCCGCCGTTGAAATTCTTCGGGCGGATCTGGCCCGGGCCAAGGAGCAGGCCCGGTGTAGTAATGCGGCTGTCGAAAAGGCATCAGCTGAGTTAAAAGTCAAACGAGCTGCTCGGCGTCAAGACGAGGTGAAGATATCTGCGATGGTGCTCGAACTAAAAAGTGATGCTAGCCGCTGTGAACTCCTAGAGAAGGAGAATGAAGCCAAAACGGCTGAAGTTGACAAGGCCTTACGAGAGGCGAGAGAAGCGCGGTCTGAATCCAGAGCCGCCCATGAGGAGATCCGGCAAGCTAGGGAAATTGCGGCTGGTGAGCCATTTTTGCTACAGACTAGGTTCGGCGATCCGAACTATGCTCAGCTTAACCAATTGTGGAATTCTCCGGACGAGTTTCTAGACTTGCCGAAGAGTTCTTCCGATGCGGCATAGTTTTACCAGGCGCGAGAGGGGTATGCAACAGAGAAGATTTTCTGGTCATAATTCAGCGCGTCGAAGCGCCCCCTGTTGCTAAATGAGCAGATGTCCCAGTGGGCCAAGCTTCATAGGATATCCGGCGCTACCATGAAGAACGTCATAACCCGGTTATGGCCAACTTAGCCTGTTCTGAATAGTTACTTCGGCTTGGTGCAACGGCTTGTTGACGCGGTGCCACGTATCGACGCTGTGAAGCGGTCGGTGTGCATCGAGGGTGCACGGATGGCCTTTGCCTGAGTCAAGACATTCTGGGGGAAGATGAAGGCCATCGATGTTGCGGTGAAGAGTCCACCCAAGGGCAAGGACTGCCACGAACCGGAGCATTATTTTGAAGACGTCCTAGTGGCTGCCCGCTTGATAGAAGGTCAGTGCTCGAAAGACATAATGTTCGAGTGAGGTGTATGAGAATTGTACGAGACAATTTTATAGTTAATCTGTTTTTATATATTGCTCGAAAGTTTGTGTTCCTCCTGTGCAGCCGTTTTAATATAATCTGAAAGTTTTCCAGTCGGCGGCTTCAGCCCCCTCGTAGGAAGTACGGGGGTGTTCGGAAAAGCATTTGATCACTCTTGACCCAATGTCTTGGTCCGTGAAAGAGGTGTCAATGCGGTGAACCAGGCAACCAGACTATAGGGCGTTAACACTTTCACTTAGACATAGGAGTTTTATGGTGGGTCTATGACATAGCCCCTGGTATGTATGCGGCTTATTCATACGACGCGTGTACATATTTAACCGAAAAGAGGTCCTTCGTGTGACACGGAGGAATCGCTAGAGATTCCGATAAGTCATCGAGTGGTTGACCAGCTCTCGTCACATCATGACAGTCAGTTTTTGGCTTTCTCTACTGAGGTGCTAAGCCAGGTGAACCGGAAGCACAATCATAGTAGTTCTCCCTTTACTACCCTAGCCGATAGAGCGGAACGTAGGATATCAAGCACAGGAGCCGGGCAACCCAACTATTGACCCAAGACATGATTCGGAGTTGATGCATATAAGGCCAAACTCGCGACGCCGCAGTATGCTGCAAAAGTTGTTCGGACTTTGTTGGCGACTCAATTGTTCTCGTACCGAGCCCCTGGCAAGTTTAAGCCGGGGTATATCTGTGAAACAACCATAGGAGGCGTATTCATTGCGGAAAGACACGGATAATTAATACTGGTAATGTGAATTGGGAAATGAGCGATATGCCAAAGATTACTTGATATATATAAAGGCCACGACCCCGGCTATTTGATATGCCCTGGGTTGAAGGGAGAGGAAAAAGGCATGTTATAGGCTTGAAAAGAGTGCGGTCTACAAAAAGTTATTTTGGACCTCCTGTCGCACGTCTGCGTCGCCTGTCCTCGGCGAGGGGAATCCTTGAAGGAAGTAGCCCCGTAGGTGAGTGTATGGATCCGAACTCTGATAGAGTCGGTTTTAGATGTTTCTCCTTTACGCCACCTGTTTTTAAGAGGTAATGAAGAAAGAAAAGGAAAAGTAGATAAAAATGTTACCGGAGTGCTTGCAGACTTGTCCGTATTATGCTTCCACCAATGCCCATGGTATCTTAAGTGCATAGTTATGTATGCGTGGTATAGTTTTAATGGGTATATGAGATGGGCAACAGAATCCGAACTGCTATTTCTGCTCCGGATATGATTGATCTTCGGGGGGGAATTGCTTCTAGCCCCCGGCGTTTGGCTGGTGAACCGCTCCGTCATCCCTATTGTCTGGCGGCCCCCTTCCCTTGTGTTCGGCGTTGAGCTTGCTGGCCTGCTTGAGGACCCAACAGTTTCTGTTGGTATGATTAGCTGGTTTATTGGGGTGGCTATGAATCTGGTAGGGTCGGTCCAGTATCCTATCTAGGTTGGATGGTCCGTCTTTGTTCGCCTTGAATGGCTTTTTCCGTTGACTGGGTTTGGGATTGCTGAATCCGGCGTTGACCGCTATGTCGCGTGATCTTTCATTATCATTGCAACTGTTGTGTTTGCTTTATCGTGGCTTGCCGTTGTCGTCTCCGATTTCAGAATTGCCCGAGTCACTGGTGCTATTTCTTCTACGAGCGAGCCAGCTATCTTCTCCCGCACAAAAGCGGGTCATTAGAGTGGTAAGGGCTATCATGGATCTAGGTCCTTCTTGACCGAGGTGGCGTGCAAGCCATTCATCCCGGGCGATGTGTTTGAAGGCTGCAAGGGCTTCTGTGTCCGGACACTCGACGATTTGGTTCTTTTTAACTAAGAACCTAGTCCAGAGCTGCCTGGCTGACTCTCCTGGCTGCTGGATAATGTGACTTAACTCATCGGCGTCCGGTGGCCGGACATATGTTCCTTGGAAGGTGTCGTGAAAGGCGTCCTCCAAATCTTCCCAGCTGCCAATAGAATTTTCCTGCAGACTGTTTAACCAGTACCGAGCTGGTCCTTTGAGTTTTAGTGGTAGGTATTTGATGGCGTGAAGGTCGCCCCCACGGGCCATGTGGATATGGAGGAGGAAGTCCTCGATCCATACCATGGGATCCGTTGTTCCATCGTATGATTCAATATTCATAGGTTTGAACCCATCTGGGAATTGATGCTCCATTACTTCATCTGTGAAGCAAAGAGGGTGTGCGGCGCCTCTATGTTGGGCCACACTGTGACGTACCTCCAATGGAGTCTGTTTGCGGTTTTCGGCCCAGGCGTGGCTAGGTTTGTCACGTCCGAATAGGTGGTCGTCGCCGCGTGTCGAGGTATGTCCTCGCGATCCGTAGGTCGCTCTTGGGTGTCCTGCTCTGCTACACAGGTCCTGTTGACAGTCGTGTGCACAACCCCGAGCTGTTTTGTTCTTTCCTTTATGGTGAGGTGCGGCGGTCTGGTGTTCGGCTTGAGTTGCCGCTTTACCCGGACCAAGTTGTGGTCGACCTGACGCTCTGTGCGATAATGGCACGGGCTCGAGCGCCCTGTCGTCGCCCTGGGGTAGCAATCTACTCTTCGGGTAGCTTTTGGTTGGGCCACTAAGGCCGTATTCTTCGGCAGCTAGGACTTCGGTCCATCTATCATTCAGCAGATCTTGGTCATCTTGAAGTTGCTGCTGCTTCTTTTTCAGGCTCCTTGCAGTGGCTATTAGTTGGCGCTTGAAGCGCTCCTGCTCAAGAGGTTCCTCAAGCACGATGAAATCCTCGGTGCCGAGGCTCACCTCATCCTCAGAGAGCGGAAGGTAATTGTCGTCCTTCAAATCTTCGTACATGGCCTATTTACCAGGGCTAACCTGCCCATCTTCCCGTTCATCTTGGTCATTAGTTGTATCAACGGGGTCTTGGTTGTCTTCGGCATCGTTGTCCATATCGTCAATGTTCTTAGAGTCGTAATCAAGTGTATCGGTCGAATCCTGGACCGTGGCTATGAAGTGGGTGGTGGGTGGGAAGCAAAATTCTCCACCGCCGGCCCCTGGTTCAAGCCGGATATAGTTCGGCTGTGAGTCCTTCGCCAAGGACAGGTTCTTTAAGGAATTTAGCGCATCGCCCAAGGGTGAGTGCTGGAAGATGTTTGCGGCGCTAAATTCGAAGATCAATAAACGATCAAGCTCGGCGTCCGCGGGCTCACGTGGTTCGAAACTTACGTTCGGAGACGAGTTCGGAGTTCCGGTGAAAAAGACGTGTGAGGGGTTAAGTCTATGTGCGGCTCCAATGTCGTGGGATCTGTGGCCTCCGTGGTGGGTTGATCCTCCCGTCCTCGGATGGCGCAGTTTGCTCCGGTTCTAAGGCCAGAGCGGTTATATGAGCGATCTCCTGGAAGCGGTCTGACGACAGATTTAGGTCATGATCATCGCGGTGACCGGGAGTGGCTACCACGGTCTCGAATCCGGCAAAGATCAAGTCCCCACGGATGTCCGCAACATAGTTCAAGCTCCCAAATCTGACCTGATGGCCAGGGGCGTAGCTTTCGATCTACTCCAGATGGCCAAGAGAATTGGCCTGCAATGCGAAGCCGCCGAACACGAAGATCTGTTCGGGGAGAAAATTTTCTCCTTGGACGGCATTATTATTGACGATTGAAGGGGCCATCAAACCTTTTAGCGACGGCACAAAGGAACTATCAATGAAAGCACCAATGTCGGTGTCAAAACCGGCGGATCTCAGGTAGGGGGTCCCGAACTGTGCGTCTAAGGTAGATGGTAATAGGAGACAAGGGACACGATGTTTACCCAGGTTCGGGCCCTCTCTATGGAGGTAATACCCTACATCCTGCTTGATTGATATTTATGAATATGAGTATTACAAGAGTTGATCTACCTCGAGATCGTAATGGCTAAACCCTAGAGGTCTAGCTTGTATGGCTATGATAATGAGTCCCCTATGCGTACTAAGTCCTCCTGTTTATATAGACACCGGGAGGATCTAGGGTTACACAAGGTCGGTTACAAAGAAAGGAATCTACATATCCGGTCGTCAAGCTTGCCTTCCACGCCAAGGAGAGTCTCATCCGGACACGGGTGCAGTCTTCGGTCTTTGTATCTTCACAACCCATCAGTCCGGCCCATGGCTAACAGGCCGGACGCCCGAGGACCCCTTAGTCCAGGACTCCCTCGGGGGGCACCCTAGAACACACAAGTTGACAGTTGTCTTAGCCGTGTGCGGTGCCCCCCTCCACAGATCGGTCATATCATTGTAGTGCTTAGGCGAAGCCCTGCGTCGGTAACTTCATCATCACCGTCATCACGCCGTCGTGCTGACGAAACTCTCCCTCGGCCTCAAGTGGATCAAGAGTACGAGGGACGTCACCGAGCTGAACGTGTGCAGATCACGGAGGTGTCGTGTGTTCTGTACTTGATCGGTTGGATCGCGAAGACGTTCGACTACATCAACCACATTACTTAACGCTTCCGCTTTCGGTCTATGAGGGTACGTGGACACACTCTCCCCTCTCATTTCTATGCATCTCCTAGAAAGATCTTGCGTGATTGTAGGAAAATTCTTGAAATACTGCGTTCCCCAATAGTAGCATCTAAGCCAGGTCTATGCGTAGATGTTATTTGCATGATTAGAACACAAAGGAGTTGTGGGCGTGGGTATATACATATTGCTTGTCGTTACTAGTTGATTCTTGACTCAGCCGTATTGTTGGATGAAGCGGCTCAGACCGACATTACGCGTACGCTTACACGAGACTGGTTCTAACGACGTGCTTCGCACACAGGTGGCTAGTGGGTGTCTGTTTCTCCAACTTTACTTGAATCGGCTTCAATGAACAGGGTTCTTTCTGAAGATCAAAAATCAATCACTATACTACGTTGTGGTTTTGATGCATAGGTAAGAATGGTTCTAAGTCCATAGCAGCCATGTAAAACTTGCAACAACAAAGTAGAGGACGTCTAACTTGTTTTTGCAGGGCATGTTGTGATGTGATATGGTCAAGACGTGATTATACAAATTGTTGTATGAGATGATCATGTTTTGTAACACAGTTATCGGCAACTGGCAGGAGCCATATGGTTATCGCTTTATTGTATGAATGCAATCGCCATGTAATTGCTTTACTTTATCACTAAGCGGTAGCGATAGTCATGGAAGAAATAGTTGGCGAGACGACAATGATGCTTCGATGGAGATCAAGGTGGTAAGCCGGTGACGATGGTGATCATGACGGTGCTTTGGAGATGGAGATCAAAAGGCACAAGATGATGATGGCCATATCATATCACTTATTTGATTGCATGTGATGTTTATCCTTTATGCATCTTATTTTTCTTAGTACGACGTTAGCATTATAAGATGATCACTCACTAAATTTCAATTTGCAAGTGTTCTCCCTGAGTATGCACCGTTGCTACAGTTCGTCGTCCCGAGACACCACGTGATGATCGGGTGTGATAAGCTCTACGTTCACATACAACGGGTACAAGCCAGTTTTGCACAAGCAGAATACTCGGGTTAAACTTGACGAGCCTAGCGTATGCAGATATGGCCTCGGAACACTGAGACCGAAAGGTCGAGCGTGAATCATATAGTAGATATGATCAACATAGTGATGTTCACCATTGAAAACTACTCTTTCTCACGTGATGATCGGAAATGGTTTAGTTGATATGTATCACGTGATCACTTAGATGATTAGAGGGATGTCTATCTAAGTGGGAGTTCTTAAGTAATATGATTAAATTGAACTTTAATTTATCATGAACTTAGTACCTGATAGTATTTCGCATGTCTATGTTGTTGTAGATAAATGGCACATGTTGTTGTTCCGTTGAATTTTAATGTGTTCCTAGAGAAAGCTAAGTTGAAAGATGATGGTAGCAACTACACGGACTGGGTCCGTAACTTGAGGATTATCCTCATTGCTGCACAGAAGAATTACGTCCTGGAAGCACCGCTAGGTGTACCACCCGCGCCAGCAACTACAGACATTGTGAATACCTAGCAGACGTGTGTTGATGACTACTCAGTAGTTCAGTGTGCCATGCTTTACGGCTTAGAACCAGGACTTCAACGACGTTGCGAACGTCATGGAGCATATGAGATGTTCCGGGAGTTGAATTTAATATTTCAAGCAAATGCCCGGATTGAGAGATATGAAGTCTCCAATAAGTTCTACAGTTGCAAAATGGAGGAGAATAGTTCTGTCAGTGAACATATACTCAGAATGTCTGGGTACCACAACCACTTGACTCAGCTGGGAGTTAATCCTCCTGATGATAGTGTCATTGACAGAGTTCTTCAATCACTGCCACCAAGCTACAAGAGCTTCGTAATGAACTATAATATTCAAGGGATGATAAGACAATTCCCGAGCTCTTCGCAATGCTAAAGGCTGCGGAGGTAGAAATCAAGAAGGAGTGTCAAGTGTTGATGGTCAACAAGACCACCAGTTTCAAGAAGAAGGGCAAAGGGAAGAAGGGGAACTTCAAGAAGAACAGCAAGCAAGTTGCTGCTCAAGTGATGAAACCCAAGTCTGGACCTAAGCCTGAGACTGAGTGCTTCTACTGCAAAGGGACTGGTCACTGGAAGCGAAACTGTCCCAAGTATTTGGCGGATAAGAAGGAGGGCAACGTAAAAGGTATATTTGATATACATGTTATTAATGTGTATCTTACTAATGCTCGCAGTAGCGCCTGGGTATTTGATACTGGTTCTGATGCTAATATTTGTAACTCGAAACAGGGGCTACAG
This sequence comes from Triticum urartu, assembly GCF_003073215.2. Classification (NCBI taxonomy): domain Eukaryota; kingdom Viridiplantae; phylum Streptophyta; class Magnoliopsida; order Poales; family Poaceae; genus Triticum; species Triticum urartu. The sequence goes on along the minus strand of NC_053025.1, from coordinate 215,708,202 downwards.
ATTAAGCAAAGATTAGCTAAGGGCGAGGTGACGATGTGCGTGGGAAATGGTTCCAAAGTCGATGTGATTGTCGTCGGCACGCTACCTCTACATCTACCTTCGGGATTAGTTTTAGACCTGAATAATTGTTATTTGGTGCCAGCGTTAAGCATGAACATTATATCTAGATCTTGTTTGATGTGAGATGGTGATTCATTTAAATCAGAGAATAATGGTTGTTCCATTTATATGAGTAATATCTTTTATGGTCATGCACCCGTGATGAGTGTTCTATTTTTACTAAATCTTGATAGTAGTGATACACATATTCATAGTATTGAAGCCAAAACATATAAGTTTAATAATGATAGTGCAACTTATTTGTGGCACTGCCGTTTAGGTCATATTGGTGTAAAGCGCATGAAGAAACTCCATGTTGATGGACTTTTGGAATCACTTGATTATGAATCACTTGATGCTTGCGAACCATGCCTCATGGGCAAGATGACTAAGACTCCGTTCTCCAGAACAATGGAACGAGCAACAGACTTATTGGAAATAATACATACTGATGTATGCGGTCCGATGAGTGTTGATGCTCGTGGCGGGTATCGTTATTTTCTGACCTTCATAGATGATTTGAGCAGATATGGGTATATCTACTTGACGAAACATAAGCATGAAACATTTGAAAAGTTCAAAGAATTTCAGAGTGAAGTGGAAAATCATCGTAACAAGAAAATAAGGTTTCTACGATCTGATCGTGGAGGAGAATATTTGAGTTCCGAGTTTGGTCTTCATTTGAAACAATGCGGAATAGTTTCGCAACTCACGCCACCTGGAACACCACAGCGTAATGGTGTGTCCGAACGTCGTAACCACACTTCTATGATGTCTCTTACTGATTTACCGCTATCATTTTGGGGTTATGCTTTAGAGACGGCTGCATTCATGTTAAATAGGGCACCATCGAAATCCGTTGAGACGACACCTTATGAAGTATGGTTTGGTAAGAAACCCAAGTTCTCGTTTCTTAAAAGTTTGGGGCTGCGATGCTTATTTGAAAAAGCTTCAACCTGATAAGCTCGAACCCAAATCGGAGAAATGTGTCTTCATAGGATACCCAAAAGAGACTGTTGGGTACACCTTCTATCGTAGATCTGAAGGCAAGATATTCATTGCTAAGAATGGATCCTTTCTAGAGAAGGAGTTTCTCTCGAAAGAAGTGACTGAGAGGAAAGTAGAACTTGATGAGGTAATTGTAACTGCTCCCTTATTGGAAAGTAGATCATCACAGAAATTAGTTCGAGTGATTCCTACACCAATTAGTGAGGAAGTTAAAGATGATGATCATGAAACTTCTAATCAAGTTACTACCGAACCTCGTAGGTCAAACAGAGTAAGATCCGCACCAGAGTGGTACGGTAATCTTGTTCTGGAAGTCATGTTATTTGACCATGATGAACCTACGAACTATGAGGAAGCGATGATGAGCCCAGATTCCGCAAAATGGCTTGAGGCCATGAAATCTGAGATGGACTTTGGTTGACTTGCCCGATGATCGGCAAGCCATAGATAATAAATGGATCTTCAAGAAGAAGACTGACAATGACGGTAATGTTACTGTCTACAAAGCTCGACTTGTTGTGAAAGGTTTTTGATAAGTTTAAGGAGTTGACTACGATGAGACCTTCTCACCCGTAGCTATGCTTAAGTCCATCCAAATCATGTTAGCAATTGCCGCATTTTATGATTATGAAATTTGGCAAATGGATGTCAAAACTGCATTCCTTAATGGATATCTTAAAGAAGAGTTGTATATGATGCAACTAGAAGGTTTTGTCGATCCAAAAGGTGCTAACAAAGTGTGTAAGCTCCAGCGATCCGTTTATGGACTGGTGCAAGCATCTCGGAGTTGGAATATACACTTTGATAGTGTGATCAAAGCATATGGTTTTATACAAACTTTTGGAGAAGCCTGTATTTACAAGAAAGTGAGTGGGAGCTCTATAGCATTTCTGATATTATATGTGGATGACATATTGTTAATCGGAAATGATACTGAATTTCTGAATAGCATAAAAGGATACTTGAATAAGAATTTTTCAATGAAAGACCTCGGTGAATCTGCTTATATATTGGGCATCAAGATCTATAGAGATAGATCAAGATGCTTAATTGGACTTTCACAAAGCACATACCTTGATAAAGTTTTGAAGAAGTTCAAAATGGATCAAGCAAAGAAAGGGTTCTTGCCTGTGTTACAAGGTGTGAGGTTGAGTCAGACTCAATGCCCGACCACTGCAGAAGATAGAGAGAAAATGAAAGCCATTCCCTATGCTTCAGCCATAGGTTCTATCATGTATGCAATGTTGTGTACCAGACCTCATGTGTGCCTTGCTATTAGTTTAGCAGGGAGGTACCAAAGTAATCCAGGAGTGGATCACTGGACGGCGGTCAAGAACATCCTAAAATACCTGAAAAGGACTAAGGATATGTTTCTCATTTATGGAGGTGACAAAGAGCTCGTCGTAAATGGTTACGTTGATGCAAGCTTTGACACTGATCCGGATGACTCTAAGTCACAAACTAGATACGTATTTTTATTGAATGGCGGAGCTGTCAGTTGGTGCAGTTCCAAGTAGAGCATCGTGGCGGGATCTACGTGCGAAGCGGAGTACATAGCTGCTTCGGAAGCAGCAAATGAAGGAGTGTGGATGAAGGAGTTCATATCCGATCTAAGTGTCATACCTAGTGCATCGGGTCCAATGAAAATCTTTTGTGACAATACTCATGCAATTGCCTTGGCAAAGGAATCCAGATTTCACAAGAGAACCAAGCACATCAAGAGACGCTTCAATTCCATCCGCGATCAAGTTAAGGAGGGAGACATAGAGATTTGCAAGATACATACGGATCTGAATGTTGCAGACCTGTTGACTAAGCCTCTCCCACGAGCAAAACATGATCAGCACCAAGACTGCATGGGTGTTAGAATCATTACTATGTAATCTAGATTATTGACTCTAGTGCAAGTGGGAGACTGAAGGAAATATGCCCTAGAGGCAATAATAAAGTTGTTATTTATATTTCCTTAAATCATGATAAATGTTTATTATTCATGCTGGAATTATATTAACCGGAAACTTAGTACATGTGTGAATACATAGACAAAAAGAGTGTCACTAGTATGCCTCTACTTGACTAGCTCGTTAATCAAAGATGGTTAAGTTTCCTAACCATAGACATGAGTTGTCATTTGAAGAACATGATCACATCATTAGAGAATGATGTGATTGACTTGACCCATCCGTTAGCTTAGCACTATGATCGGTTTGTTTATTGCTATTGCTTTCTGCATGACTTATACATGTTCCTATGACTATGAGATTATGCAACTCCCGAATACTGGAGGAACACTTAGTGCGCTATCAAACATCACAATGTAACTGGGTGACTATAAATATGCTCTACAGGTGTCTCCAATGGTGTTTGTTGTGTTGGCATAGATCGAGATTAGGATTTGTCACTGTGTGTATCCGAGAGGTATCTCTGGGCCCTCTCGGTAATGCACATCACTATAAGCCTTGCAAGCAATGTGACTAATGAGTTAGTTGCGGGATGTTGCATTATGCAAAGAGTAAAGAGACTTGCTGGTAACGAGATTGAACTAGGTATTGAGATACCAACGATCGAATATCGGCCAAGTAACATACCGATGACAAAGGGAACAACGGTTGTTATGCAGTTTGACCGATAAATATCTTCGTAGAATATGTAGGAACCAATATGAGCATCTAGGTTCCGCTATTGGTTATTGACCGAAGATGAGTCTCAGTCATGTCTACATAGTTCTCGAACCCGTAGGGTCGGCACACTTAACGTTCGATGATGATTGGTATTATGATTTTATGTGTTTTGATGTACCAAAGGTAGTTTGGAGTCTCGTTTGTGATCACGGACATGACGAGGAGTCTCGAAATGGTCAAGACATAAAGATTGATATATTGCATGATGTTATTCAGACACCGGATGAGTTCCGGGGTCACCGGATAAATATCGGAGTGCCGGGGGTTATCGGAAACCCCGGGGGAACTAATGGGCCAACATGGGCCTTGTGAGAGAGAGGAGAGGGCCCTAGGGCTGGCCGCCCCCCCCCCTTGAGGAGTCCGAATTGGACTAGGAGGGGGCGGCGCCCCCCTCCCTTTCCTTCTCCCTCTCTCCCTCTCCTTCCTTCCCCCTCTCTTCCCTTGTTGGGAACCTACTAGGAATAGGAATCCTACTTGGGGGCACGCCCCATGAGGGTCGGCCGGCCTCCCCCCTTGCTCCTTTATATACGGTGGCAGGGGGCACCCTAGAACACACAAGTTGACAGTTGTCTTAGCCATGTGCGGTACCCCCTCCACAGATTTCCACCTCGGTCATATCGTTGTAGTGCTTAGGTGAAGCCATGCGTCGTTAACTTCATCATCACCGTCATCACGCCGTCGTGCTGACGAAACTCTCCCTCAGCCTCAACCGGATCAAGAGTACGAGGGACGTCACCGAGCTGAATGTGTGCAGATCGTGGAGGTGCCGTGTGTTCGGTACTTGATCGGTTGGATCGCGAAGACGTTCGACTACATCAATCGCGTTATTTAACGCTTCCGCTTTCGGTCTACAAGGGTACGTGGACACACTCTCCCCTCTCGTTGCTATGCATCTCCTAGATAGATCTTGCGTGATCTTAGGAAAAGTTTTGAAATACTACATTCCCCAACAACTATGCCATATTATCAGATCTATATTGACTTGTTCCAAATGTAGAGGAAAGCCCACAAGGACCAAAAAGTACCTGAACCAAATGCTGTGGAAATCTTCAAGGACTGTCACACCAGCAAGACGAAGGGCATGACTACACCAGTCAAAGCCGCTGCTGTAAGTCCTTAATCCTCATGCCTTTTAACTATTACTTACTCTGACTTGTGCATTGAACTGCACGGTTTGCAGCCAATGTCTATTATTCTTTTCAATTTTATACACAATTGTCTTAGCGTATCATTGCACCTTACAAGGTTTCAAAGAGAGGCGTGATGTTCCTTTGATCTTGATTTGTAATCTAGTTCCGTGCTGGACTTGCCCACACAATGTTACGATTTCCTGTTTGTCTGTTCTCAGTTGTTTTGTGATATGAATGATGTCATATTATGCTTGCCGTATTATAAACTTTGTCTGTTTATCCTTAGTTGTCAATATAATGTGAAGAAATAGACAATACATTAGCCATGGTACATGCTCATATGTTTCGAACCAGGTTTTATTATGTACTTTGCGGTAAAATACAACTAATATTTTACACGGGTTCACTAGAATAAGTTTTGTATGTAGACCAAAGCTATTTTGTTTGGTTTTGCTGCCTCCTTAATATCTTCTGTTCTGGTACTACTAGTGTAAAAACTCAACTTTTCAGCAAGCTATGGAAAAAATGGTGGAACCGCCACCTTCTGAAGGTGACGAGGCAACTATAACCGTAATGTCACCTCTTGCTGCAGTGGATTAGTACCTGTCCACTAACAGTGCCAAAAGCACGTTCCTGCATAATACTGGGTTGGTTGTTAAGGCAATCTCGTCCAAACTTCCTCATGATCAAGATATGCAAGCTCAAAACAATGTTATATCTGCGCTCCAGACACAAGTCCATTCCCTAACAGAGACCCTTTGTGAAACCAGGACAACCATTGTTCGATGTCGTCAAGATATGCATGGTTTTGAAACCAAACTATCAGACATTTGCTATGTTGTTCAGGAGCCTAGGAGAAATGCAGGCGAAGGTTATGGTGCTCCATCGGATAGTACAACATGAGAACATAACAGTCAGGTAAAATGAACTGAGCTTGTGAACTTCTAGTGGTGCATTTATCTGCCAGACGGTTAACTTTTATGCCAACCTTCCTTTTGTTTTATGGTTGTAATTTGTTTTGTTGTGATACAAAATTTGTTCTTAACATGCAACCACCGGCTGAAGAAAACAGCAAGCCATTTTTGTATAGTGTATGGTGTTCCCTATATTTGCATTGGTGGCGAACTTTGATGCCCAGTGGATGTAATCTGTGCAATCGCCTTAATAGCCTAGTGTTAGTTTCTGGCTTATTTATTTCCTAGTCTTCTTTTTCCCTGGTTTGCTAGTGGCCGCAACAACCATGGGCCATATACGGACCATGGTAACCTTGAGCTTGCTACAGGCCGTAGGATCCATGGGCCTCCTACGGGCCGTCGGATAAATGGGCCTCCAACGGGCCGTAGAATCGGTGGGCCTCAGGTCGTCGGATAAATGGGTCCACATGGGCCGTAAACAGGCGTAATTAGTATCGGGCCAGCACGGTAACGGGATGTTAACAGGCCGGAAGATAGCAAAGGCTTAATTCTGTCACAGGCATAACGGGTCATTAATGGGCCAGAATATAGGATGGGCTGGAAACGGCGCAACGGGTTAACAGGCCACAAACGGGTCGATTCTAACCACGGGCCGAATTTGGCCCATTAGGGGAATAGGCCAGTAACGGGCTGGAAAGGATCCCAAGAACGTATGGGTCGTTAGTAGGCCGAAAGCTAACACGGGCTGGAAACGGCCCATGTGAATCATGGGTTGTTAATGGGTAAAAAGAAATTTAATGTTCATTATGGGCCAGAGTCACCATGGGCCACTAAAGGTCCTAAAGATACGAAATGCCTCATATGGGCCGAAAGACGTCATGGGCCATACATGGGCCAAAAGTGAAACGGGCTGGTGTTATATTTGGCGGCCCACATGACGCTGTTGGGCCGATTTCGGGAAGGCCCTAATGGGCCTTGAGTTACCAGGCCGTAAAATGGGCTATATGCGAACATACCGTTAACAGGCTTTTCATGGGTCGGCCCGCTAACTTTTGACCAAGTCAAACGGGCCAGTGTTGGACCGTCGCACGTGTCGACATATCATAGGCGCCTATCTGACCCAATGACGAGCTGACACGTGTTTCCTTCGGCCAATGAGAATTTTACACGTGGAAAATCCCCATTGGTCTCGGATATTAACGGGTTATCTGATCCAAAATCGGACATGATAGCTTAACGGCGGCCCGTTATGGTGGATGCCACGTGTCGGTTACCCTTGATGAAAGCACTTCCATGACGCGACATTTATCATCATGGAAGTGAACACTTCCGTGATGATAATTTTGGTATTGTCATGGAACACTTCTACGACAGCACAGGTATGACTATCTTGATTCTGTCATAAAATCGTCATGGATATACATACATGACAGAAAACATGACCTACTATGACAAACATGTATCATCACGGAAATGTATTTTTTTGTAGTGTCCTATCTCCCATGGGCGGCAATGCTGTCACGCACCCGAACCAGTCAAGTTTCCCACTCCTCTCCATCTGTGACTCCACTATCGCGTCTTCCCCATCTCTGGGTCGTTCCAGTCTAGGGCCTCCCGTCGTCCACCTGCCTTGGTGCGCTCGGCACGGTGTGGTCAACATGGTCAACAAACGAGAGTCATCGGAAGATGACTATACATGAGAGGCTGACAGTGGGGATGCACCACGCCCATGGACGCATACATGCAACTGCATCCTTTTTACCCTGAAAAATAATGTTTTCTCCCCCTGACAGCTAGGACCCACTGATACGTCTCCAACGTATCTATAATTATTGATTGTTCCATGCTATTATATTATCAACCTTGGATGTTTTATATGCATTTATATGCTATTTTATATGATTTTTGGGACTAACCTATTAACCTAGAGCCCAGTGCCAGTTTTTGTTTTTTCCTTGTTTTTGAGTATCACAGGAAAGGAAAATCAAACGTAGTCCAATTGACCTGAAAGTTCACGGAGATCATTTTTGAACCAAAAGAATCCCACGGAGTACCGGAGATGGTCCAGAAGAGTCCCGAGGCCACCATGAGGGTGGGGGCGCGCCCCCTACATCGTGGCCGCCTCGGGGACCCCCCTGACTTGTTCCCGACTCCAACACCTCTTATATAACCCCAAACTTCCAGAAAGAAACCTAGATCGGGAGTTTCGCTGCCGCAAGCCTCTGTAGCCACCGAAAACCAATCTAGACCCGTTCTGGCACCCTGCGCTCTCAATGACGAGGAGGGAGTAGTTCACCCTCAGGGCTGAGGGTAGGTACCAGTAGCTATGTGTTTGATCTCTCTCTCTCTCTCTCTCTCTCTCTCTCGTGTTCTTGATTCGGAACGATCTTGATGTATCATGAGCTTTGCTATTATAGTTGGATCTTATGATGTTTCTCCCCCTCTACTCTCTTGTGATGGATTTAGTTTTCCCTTTGAAGTTATCTTATCGGATTGAGTCTTTAAGGATTTGAGAACACTTGATGTATGTCTTGCATGTGCTTATCTGTGGTGACAATGGGATATCACGTGATCCACTTGATGTATGTTTTGGTGATCAACTTGCGAGTTCCGTGACCTCGTGAACTTATGCATAGGGGTTGGCACACGTTTCGTCTTGACTCTCCGGTAGAAACTTTGGGGCACTCTTTGAAGTTCTTTCTGTTGGTTGAATAGATGAATCTGAGATTGTGTGATGCATATCGTATAATCATACCCACGGATACTTGAGGTGACATTGCAGTATCTATGGGTTTCGTAGTAATTTCAAAAATTTCCTACGCACACGCAAGATCATGGTGATGCATAGCAACGAGAGGGGAGAGTGTGATCTACGTACCCTTGTAGACCGACAACGGAAGCGTTTGGTTGATGTAGTCGTACATCTTCACGGCCCGACCGATCAAGCACCGAAACTACGGCACCTCCGAGTTTTAGCACACGTTCAGCTCGATGACGATCCCCGGACTCCGATCCAGCAAAGTGTCGGGGAAGAGTTCCGTCAGCACGACGGCGTGGTGACGATCTTGATGTACTACTGCTGCAGGGCTTCGCCTAAGCACTGCTACAATATTATCGAGGACTATGGTGGCTGGGGCGCCGCACACGGCTAAGAATAAGATCACGTGGATCAACTTGTGTGCCTCTGGGGTGCCCCTGCCTCCGTATATAAAGGACAAAGGGGGGTGCGGCCGGCCTAGGAGAGGCGCGCCAGGAGAGTCCTACTCCCTCTGGGAGTAGGATTCCCCCCCCCCCAATCCTAGTTGGAATAGGATTCGCGGAAGGGGGAATAGAGAGAGAGGGGCCGGCCCCCTCTCCTTGTCCTATTCGGACCAAGGGAGGGGAGGGGCGCGCGGCCCATGTAGGGCTGCCTCTTCTCTTTTCCACTAAGGCCCATCATGGCCCATATAGCTCCCGGGGGGTTCCGGTAACCTCCCGGTACTCCGGTAAAATCCCGATTTCACCCGGAACACTTCCGATATCCAAACATAGGCTTCCAATATATCAATCTTTATGTCTCGACCATTTCGAGACTCCTCGTCATGTCCGTGATCACATCCGGGACTCCGAACAAACTTCGGTACATCAAAATGCATAAACTCATAATATAACTGTCATCGTAACCTTAAGCGTGCGAACCCTACGGGTTCGAGAACAATGTAGACATGACCGAGACATGTCTCCAGTCAATAACCAATAGCAGAACCTGGATGCTCATATTGGCTCCTACATATTCTACGAAGATCTTTATCGGTCAGACCGCATAACAACATACGTTGTTCCCTTTGTCATCGGTATGTTACTTGCCCGAGATTCGATCGTCGGTATCTTAATACCTAGTTCAATATCGTTACCGGCAAGTCTCTTTACTCGTTCCATAATATATCATCTCACAACTAACTCATTAGTTGCAATGCTTGCAAGGCTTATGTGATGTGCATTACCGAGAGGGCCCAGAGATACCTCTCCGACAATCGGAGTGACAAATCCTAATCTCGAAATACGCCAACCCAACATGTACCTTTGGAGACACCTGTAGAGCTCCTTTATAATCACCCAGTTACGTTGTGACGTTTGGTAGCACACAAAGTGTTCCTCCAGCAAACGGGAATTGCATAATCTCATAGTCATAGGAACATGTATAAGTCATGAAGAAAGCAATAGCAACATACTAAACGATCGGGTGCTAAGCTAATGGAATGGGTCATGGCAATCACATCATTCTCCTAATGATGTGATCCCGTTAATCAAATAACAACTCTTTTGTTTATGGTTAGGAAACATAACCATCTTCGATTAACGAGCAAGTCAAGTAGAGGCATACCAGTGACACTTTGTTTGTCTATGTATTCACACAAGTATTATGTTTCCGGTTAATACAATTCTAGCATGAATAATAAACATTTATCATGATATAAGGAAATAAATAATAACTTTATTATTGCCTCTAGGGCATATTTCCTTCAGTATCTAGGTGAAATTAGGGTTTTTATTGATTTGTGTCTTCAGGTGTTATTTTACTATGAACTCTGGGGCTGTTTGTGACACTTATAGGAATAGCCCAATGGATTGATCGGAAAGAACAACTTTGAGGTGGTTTCGTACCCTGCAATAATCTCTTCATTTGTTCTCCGCTATTAGTGACTTTGGAGTGACTCTTTGTTGCATGTTGAGGGATAGTTATATGATCCAATTATGTTATTATTGTTGAGAGAACTTGCACTAGTGAAAGTATGAACCCTGGGCCTTGTTTCCTAGCATTGCAATACCGTTTACGCTCACTTTTACCACTTGCTACCTTGCTGTTTTTATATTTTCAGATTACAAAAACCTATATCTACCATCCATATTGCACTTGTATCACCATCTCTTCGCCGAACTAGTGCACCTATACAATTTACCATTGTATTGGGTGTGTTGGGGAGACAAGAGACTCTTTTCTATTTGGTTGCAGGGTTGCTTGAGAGAGACCATCTTCATCCTACACCTCCCACGGATTCATAAACCTTAGGTCATCCACTTGAGGGAAATTTGTTGTTATCCTACAAACCTCTGCACTTGGAGGCCCAACAACGTCTACAAGAAGAAGGTTGTGTAGTAGACATCAAGCTCTTTTCTGGCACCGTTGCCGAGGAGGTTAGCGCTTGAAGGTATATCTTTAGATCTTGCAATCGAATCTTTTAGTTTCTTGTTTTATCACTAGTTTAGTTTATAAAAGAGAACTAAAAATGGAATTGAGGTTACCTCATATGCTTCATCTTTTTAGTGTCTTTCGTGAAAATAAGGATTCCGATAATTGTGCCAAAGTGTTAGAAGAGGAATGCATTAAAATGTTTGGCACTAAATCTTTGAATGATGAGCATGATGGCAATGTTGTTAGTATGAACTCTTTGAATACTCATAGTACTAATGATGATTGCACTAGTAATGATGAAAATGTCTCTTATAAGCATGTCAATTTTTGTGGAGTGCATAGAGTTTGCAAGTACACACCAAATAGGGAAGATAGATTTTGCAAGAGGCATAAGTACTTAGAAACTAAATGGTTGCAAGAAAGGCTAGATGTTTGTGCTAAAAATTTAAATTTTCTTAGCCATCCTTGTGAACTTTGCAATGAACGTGGTCATTTAAATATCCAATGCAAATTGTTTCATGATCGAATCGTGTCAAACAATTGTGATGACTTGATTTCCCTTGCGCATCATAATGAACTTAGTTTGCTTTTGGGTTATGAAGAAATGAAGCGTATAACTAAGGATATTCCTGAATTTGCCCTTGATAAAGTTCTTGATTTTGATCTAGAGGAAATTTATATGTATTATGCGGTGAATTGCATTGAAAATCCTTATATTGCCAATTACATAAAGACAAGAAAACAAATAGAAGATGAAGAGAATACTAATGAAAGGGAAGATACTTCCCAATATCCTCCTATTATTTCTTATGATGAATCAGGTAACAAGGAGAAGCCTTCTATTCAACCAATCTCATTAATAAGGAGCTCCAAAAAGAGGATTAAACCCACACATGATGTGGAGAAGAAAAAGAAAAGATGGAGAAGCAAAGGTAAAAAGGCATCCCTCTCAAATGATGTTGCTCCTATTACTCATTGTGATGATGATAATTGCTATACTATTGGTGCTATCCATACTATTAATGATAAGAGCGATTATGCTTATGATATGAAAAGGCTCAAGCTTGGGAATGCTATGTTTGATGAGAATGACATGTTTGAGAATGTATTTGCTGCAATTAATGTTCGTCCCAAGCTTGGGGATGCTATGATTAATGAAGATGATATTTTTAATCTCCCAAGTTTTGATATGAAAATTTATTATGATGATAGCATGCCTCCTATTTATGATGATTATATTGATGAAAGTGGGTTTGGAAGAGTGTCAACTTTAGGAAGTAATGATCCCACTATTTTGGAGGGTGTTGAATCTTATTGTGACAATTATGAAAGTGGATTTAGAGAGGTCATGACTTTATTTAGTAATGATTCCACTATCTTGGAAGAGGTTTCAATCGATTATGATGAGAACAAAGTTGCTACTTATGATAATTATTGTGATGATACTTATGCTATAAAATGTAGTGATGATTATATTTATAAAACTTGTCATGATTATGATTACCCTTTTTCTAAATTTTATTCTTTCAGTGTGGAAACAATTTATAGTATTCGAGTTTCTTATGATACTCACTATTCTGAATGAGATGAATTTTGCTTATGTGGAGAGTAGTAAAAAAATTATATTATGAGGGAGGAATATATGCTTGTAGGAATTGCAATAATATCAAGTTTCCTCTCTACATATTGAAAATCTTGAAGCTATGCTTGTTTTGCCTTCCTATGCTAGTTGATTATTGTTCCCACAAGTTGTTTGCTCACAAAATCCCTATTCATAGGAAGTGGGTTAGACTTAAATGTGCTAGTAATATTCTTCATGATGCTCTCTTTATGTTACAATTCTTTTCTTTTATGTGAGCATCATTGAAATCATCATGCCTAGCTAGGGGCATTAAACGATAGCGCTTGTTGGGAGGCAACCCAATTTTATTTTTGTTCCTTGCTTTTTGCTCCTATTTAGTAACAAATAATTCATCTAGCCTCTGTTTAGATGTGGTTTTATGTTTTAATTAGTGTTTGTGCCAAGTAGAACCTTTGGGAAGACTTGGGTGAAGTCTTTGCGATCTTGCTATAAAAAACAGAAACTTTAGCGCTCACGAGATTAGCTACCATTTTTTACTGAAGAGTGATATTGAGTTGATTATTTTTGCAGATGATTAATAGACAAATTTCTCACGTCCACCAATTTATTTCAAAAAAAATTGAGTTCCAGAAGTATACGTTTGATATAGATTACTACAGACTGTTCTGTTTTTGACAGATTCTGTTTTCTATGTGTTGTTTGCTTATTTTGATGAATCTATGAGTAGTATCGGAGGGTATGAACCATAGAGAAGTTGGAATACAGTAGATATTACACCAGTATGAATTTACAATGAGTTCACAACAGTACCTAACTGGTGATTTAGTTTCTTATACTAACGGAGCTTACAAGTTTTCTGTTAAGTTTTGTGTTGTGAAGTTTTCAAGTTTTGGGTAAAGATTCGATGGACTATGGAATAAGGAGTGGCAAGAGCCTAAGCTTGGGGATGCCCCAGGCACCCCCAAGGTAATATTAAAGGACAACCAAGAGCCTAAGCTTGGGGATGCCCCGGATGGCATCCCCTCTTTCGTCTTCATTCATCGGTAACTTTACTTGGAGCTACATTTTTATTCACCACATGATATGTGTTTTGCTTGGAGCATCATTTTATTTTCTTTTGTTTTTCTTGCTGTTTGAATAAAATACCAAGATCTGAAATTCTTAAATGTTAGACAGTATTCACATAGTTGCATAATTATTTGACTACTCATTGATCTCCACTTATATCTCTTGGAGTAGTTTGTCATTTGCTCTAGTGCTTCACTTATATCTTTTTAGAGCACGATGGTAGTTTTATTTTGAAGAAATATATGAACTCTCATGCTTAACTTATATTATTTTGAGAGTCTTTAGAACAGCATGGTAATTTGCTTTGGTTATAAAATTAGTCCTAATATGATGGTCATTCAAGATGGGTATAATAAAAACTTTCATATAAGTGCATTGAATACCATGAGAAGTTTGATACTTGATAATTGTTTTGAGACATGAGGATGGTGATATTAGAGTCATGCTAGTTGAGTAGTTGTGAATTTGAGAAATACTTGTGTTGAGGTTTGCAAGTCCCGTAGCATGCACGTATGGTAACCGTTGTGTGACAAATTTGAAGCATGAGGTGTTTCTTTGATTGTCTTCCTTATGAGTGGCGGTCCGGGACGAGCGATGGTCTTTTCCTATCAATCTATACCCCTAGGAGCATGCGCGTAGTGCTTGGTTTTTGATGACTTGTAGATTTTTGCAATAAGTATGTGAGTTCTTTATGACTAATGTTGAGTCCATGGATTATACGCGCTCGTACCTTTCCATCATTGCTAGCCTCTTTGATACCATGAATTGCCCTTTCTCACCTCGAGAGTTGGTGCAAACTTCGTCGGTGTCCAAACCTCGTGATATGATATGCTCTGTCACACATAAACCTCCTTATATCTTCCTTAAAACAGCCACCATACCTACCTATTATGGCATTTCCATAGCCATTCCAAGATATATTGCCATGCAAATTTCCACCGTTACGTTTATTATGACAAGCTTCATAATTGTCATATTGCCATGCAAGATTATGTAGTTGACATAGTATTTGTGGCAAAGCAACCGTGCATAATTTCATACATGTCACTCTTGATTCATTGCCCATCCCGGTACACCGCCGGAGGCATTCATATAGAGTCATACTTTGTTCTAGTATCGAGTTGTAATATTTGAGTTGTAAATAAATATAAGTGTGATGATCATCATTAATAGAGCATTGTCCCGAAAAAAAGGACAAATAAAAAAAGATAAAATAAATAAAATAAAAGGGACAATGCTACTATCCTTTTTCCACACTTGTGCTTCAAAGTAGCACCATGATCTTCACGATAGAGAGTCTCTTATATTGTCACTTTCATATACTAGTGGGAATTTTTCATTATAGAACTTGGATTGTATATTCCAACAATGGGCTTCCTCAAATGCCCTAGGTCTTTGTGAGCAAGAAAGTTGGATGCACACCCACTTAGTTTCTTTTGTTGAGCTTTCATACATTTATAGCTCTAGTGCATCCGTTGTATGGCAATCCCTACTCCTTGCATTGGCATCAATTGATGGGCATCTCCATAGCCCGTTGATTAGCTGAGTCAATGTGAGACTTTCTCCTTTTTTGTCTTCTCCACACAAACCCCATCATTATATTCTATTCCACCCATAGTGTTATGTCCATGGCTCACGCTCATGTATTGCGTGAAAGTTGAAATTTTTTGAGATTACTAAAGTATGAAACAATTGCTTAGCTTGTCATCGGGGTTGTGCATGATGAGAGCATTTTTGTGCGACGAAAATGAAGCATAGTCAAACTATATGATTTTGTAGGGATAAGCTTTCTTTGGCCATGTTATTTTGAGAAGACATAATTGCTTAGTTAGTATGCTTGAAGTATTATTATTTTTATGTAAATATTAAACTTTTATCTTGAATCTTTCAGATCTGAACATTCATGCCACAATAAAGAGGATTACATGGATAAATATGTTAGGTAGCATTCCACATCAAAAATTCTATTTTTATCATTTACCTACTCGAGGACGAGCAGGAATTAAGCTTGGGGATGCTTGATTTTTCTTCAACGTATCTATAATTTTTTATTGTTCCATGCTATTATATTATCAACCTTGGATGTTTTATATGCATTTATATGCTATTTTATATGATTTTTGGGACTAACCTATTAACCTAGAGCCCAGTGCTAGTTTCTGTTTTTTCCTTGTTTTTGAGTATCGCAGAAAAGTAAAATCAAACGGAGTCCAATTGACCTGAAATTTCACGGAGATCATTTTTGGACTAGAAGAAGCCCACGAAGTACCGGGGATGGGCCAGAAGAGTCCCAAGGCCAGCACGAGGGTGGGGGCGCGCCCTACCCCCTTGACCGCGCTCCCTACCTCGTGGCCGCCTCGGGGACCCCCTGACTTGTTCCCGACTCCAACACCTCTTATATAACCCCAAACTTCCAGAAAGAAACCTAGATCGATAGTTCCGCCGCCGCAAGCCTTTGTAGCAACCAAAAACCAATCTAGACCCGTTCCGGCACCCTGCCGGAGGGGGGAATCCCTCTCCGGTGGCCATCTTCATCATCTCGGCACTCTCCATGACGAGGAGGGAGTAGTTCACCCTCGGGGCTGAGGGTATGTACCAATAGCTATGTGTTTGATCTCTCTCTCTCTCTCATGTTCTTGATTTGGAACGATCTTGATGTATCGCGAGCTTTGCTATTATAGTTGGATCTTATGATGTTTCTCCCCCTCTACTCTCTTGTGATGGATTGAGTTTTCCCTTTGAAGTTATCTTATCGGATTGAGTCTTTAAGGATTTGAGAACACCTGATGTATGTCTTGCATGTGCTTATCTGTGGTGACAATGGGATATCACGTGATCCACATGATGTATGTTTTGGTGATCAACTTGCGAGTTCCGTGACCTCGTGAACTTATTCATAGGGGTTGCACACGTTTTCGTCTTGACTCTCCGGTAGAAACTTTGGGGCTCTCTTTGAAGTTCTTTCTGTTGGTTGAATAGATGAATCTGAGATTGTGTGATGCATATCGTATAATCATACCCACAGATACTTGAGGTTACATTGGAGTATCTAGGTGACATTAGGGTTTTGGTTGATTTGTATCTTAAGGTGTTATTTTACTATGAACTCTGGGGCTGTTTGTGACACTTATAGGAATAGCCCAATGGATTGATCGGAAAGAATAACTTTGAGGTGGTTTCGTACCCTACAATAATCTCTTCATTTTTTCTCCGCTATTAGTGACTTTGGAGTGACTCTTTGTTGCATGTTGAGGATAGTTATATGATCCAATTATGTTATTATTGTTGAGAGAACTTGCACTAGTGAAAGTATGAACCATGGGCCTTGTTTCCTAGCATTGCAATACCGTTTGCGCTCACTTTTACCACTTGCTACCTTGCTGTTTTTATATTTTCATATTACAAAAACCTATATCTACCATCCATATTGCACTTGTATCACCATCTCTTCGCCGAACTAGTGCACCTATACAATTTACCATTGTATTGGGTGTGTTGGGGAGACAAGAGATTCTTTGCTATTTGGTTGCAGCGTTGTTTGAGAGAGACCATCTTCATCCTAGGCCTCCCACGGATTGATAAAACTTAGGTCATCCACTTGAGGGAAATTTGTTGTTGTCCTACAAACCTCTGCACTTGGAGGCCCAACAACGTCTACAAGAAGAAGGTTGTGTAGTAGACATCACCCACCAGCTACATCTTCGCACGCAAGGAAGTGTGTCTTTATTATATGTAAAAAAATGATTTCCCCCCTAACAACTGGGACCCAGTAGTTATATCTTCACACGCAAGGAAGTGTGTCCTTATCCTCCATGATATCTAGGACCCACCCGGTCAAAGCGTACATAGCGTTGTCTGTCTTGTCGCGAATGTGTACGTACATATTGGTCGATCGGTCGCTCTGCAATGATGAACCGTGGCCGAGTAAGTAGCGACACATGTCATAGTAGAGCCCCCCACGTAGCAATTCAGGCTATCCCGTCTAAACCGTGTACACGTACATGCAGCCACACGCCAAAAAATACGGCCACGTACGTACATATGAGCGGGGTCTCGAAACGTGTACTCACGCATACGAACGGCCAGGACTCATGTACATGGAGAGGCAACGGACGGCAGCGACGTTGTCCTGTTCATCGGCAGCTAACCAACTGGGTCAGAACGAAGGAAACAACGTCGTGTTAACAGGGAGCCAAGCGACTGGGTCGGAACGCGTCCTGTTCATCGGGAGGCAACAGACTGGGTCGGAATGGGTCGTGTTCAATGGGAGCCAACTGGCTTGGACGGAACAGCCGGGACGGGGTCTGGTGTACCGCAAAATGGAGGAAAATGGCCTTCTGTTCGACCGTGTACGGTCAAAACGGGGTCATGTTCATCGGGAAGGGTCTGGCGTACTGCAAAACGTAGGAAACGGACTTGTGTTCGAGCTCCTACGGTCGAATGGGGTGCTGTTGATCGGGAGGGGTATGGTGTACCGCAAAACGAAGGAAGCAGACTTGTGTTGGAGCACCTACGATCAAAATGGGGGTCCTTGTGACGCCCCCAATTCAATCGTACACTAATCATACATGCAAATGTGTACGATCAATATCAAGGACTAACGGGAAGATATCACAACACAACTCTACAAATAAAATAAGTCATACAAGCATCATATTACAAGTCGGGGCCCTCGAGGGCTCTAATACAAGAACTCGATCATAGACGAGTCAGTGGAAGCAACAATATCTGAGTACAGACATAAGTAAAACAAGTTGCCATTAGATGGCTAGCACAAACTGGGATACATATCGAAAGAGGCGCAGGCCTCCTGCCTGGGATCCTCCTAAACCACTCTAGGTCGTCATCAGCGGCCTGCACGTAGTAGTAGGCTCCTCGAGAGTAGTAGGAGTCGTCATCGACGGTGGCGTCTGGCTCCTGGACTCCATCGTCTGGTCGCAACAATCGGGTATAGAAAGGGGAAAAAGGGGGAGCAAAGCAACCGTGAATTGTGCACCTGGTACAGAAGAGACTATGCATTAGGTTCAAAACCAATTTCTATGGGTATGTACAAGATATTTTTATTCCATCTTGGTTTTAAATTGGTGAATTAGCATAGCATACTGAATGTTGAGCTTTATTTCATCTACAATTGGTTCTGAACATGTGTGCTTTTAACAAACTTTGTATTCTTCTCTATTTTGAAGAGCCCACAAAGAGACAAAAAATGGTGATAGGTTCCTTTCTGTGGTTTAAGAACTCTGGGACTAGGCCGAACTAACTTTATTTAACGAATAACTTCTCATCTTAAAATACATTTGTGTTCGGCTGATTTCAAGAGAAATGTTTGATCATTTTCAGATGATCAACAAATGGATGTTAGCGAGATTCAAGGGAAAGCGCGACACGACTGTGCCTTCTATAAGCAAAGCTGAGCTGTTGAGGTAATTGATCTTTAGGTGCCTTCGATAATCATGTGACACATCTGTATGTTCTTTTCATGTGGTTCCTTATATAAGTATATTTCAGCAATATGTGTCTTGTTTTACTTTTGTCCATGGTGACTATGGCTGCATTCTTAGCTTCAGTTATTATGTTTGAGTGTAAAATTGGTTTTTTGAACTGATGAATATGCTAATTCATCACTTCATCACTTGTCTCATTTCTTCTTGCAAATAGTTTCTACTCCATGTGGTTACGAGCTGCTACGTTTTTTCAGTAACAAGTGTCCATGTAATTTTCTTTTGCTCGAGGCAGATCATTGCTTTTACGGTTTTAGAGGTGTTGCAATATTGATTTCAGTTGTTCTCGTATATGGTTTTCAGATTATTCTATCCTCAAGTATTGGTTTATTATTGAGGAAGCCTTAAACGGAGGAGCCGAATGTAGTTTTTTTTATTTTTTGTCAAAGTCCTGAATGGTCCAATGAAAATCTTGGTATGTACAGTTTCAGAGCTTCATCCCATTGTAGTAGGGGAAAATGGTATGCAGAATGTCGAAAGCTTCATTTTGGTCCATTAGATAGTTTATGGCGAGTGCTACAAATCATCCGACTGTTTTGAGCGAAACATAATCCGCCGTGGAGGCCATTAGATGCCCACGATCACAACCGTCGCTTGGCCTCTCACGGATCCTGCATCTCTCTCCCGCATCTCTCTCGCGCAGCACACACCCAGCATCGCTCCTATTCAATATCGGCAGCCAGCCACTGCTTTGCCGCGATGTAGTAGATCATGACATCCGCTGGCCGTCGCTCACCAGTGATGTTGCAATGCAACACGCATCCCATCCCCCTGCTGCTACGATGGGGTCGCCGCCTCTCGCGACTGTCGGAGGCGAAGTGTTGCAACACAACACCATGAACTGTCGCCTAGCGTTTCAACGCAACACCAGGAAATTCTCTATCGAGGTAGATGTGTTCGAGGGCTCTATCCGTTGATTCCAGAGTTTAGAAGATTCAATAAACAAGCTTGTGGTGCCATCAAGCTTACGTCCACACGATGGCACGATCGTTTAGGACATGCCTCTTTTTCTTTAGTTGAAAAGTTACTTAGGAAAAATAAGCTCCCGTTTGTTGGTGAGCGTCATGTTGAAACTATTTGTGATTCATGTCAATGAGCTAAAAGTCATCAATTACCATATCCCGTTTCTACTAGTGTTTCTACCAAACCTCTACAACTCATTTTTTCTGATGTTTGGGGTCCAGCCCCTCACTCTATTGGTAGACATACTTACTATGTGAGTTTTATTGATGACTACAGTAAATTCTCTTGGATCTATCTTCTAAAACGAAGATCAGATGTGTTTCAAGTTTTCCAAAATTTCCAAGCTCTTGTTGAACGCAAGTTTGATAGCAAAATCATCGCTGTCCAATCATATTGGAGGGAGTACGAAAAGTTGAACTCCTTCTTCCAAAGTCTTGGTATTTCTCACCAAGTATCATGCCCTCATGCTCACCAACAAAACGGATCAGCTGAACGCAAACACAGACACATTGTAGAGGTCGGTCTTGCTCTTTTGGCAGGAGCCTCAATGCCTCTCAAATTTTGGGATGAAGCATTCCTCACTGCCGTTCATATTTATCAACATGCTACCAAGTCGTGTCATTAATAATGAAACTCCAATAGAGCGTCTTCTTCACACAAAACCTGATTATAAATCTCTTCGAGTCTTTGGGTGTGCATGTTGGCCAAACCTCCGTCCTTACAACAATCGCAAACTCATGTTTCGATCCAAACAGTGTGTCTTCCTAGGATACAGCGCCCAACATAAAGGTGTCAAGTGTCTAGATGTCTCCACAGGTCGTGTTTACATCTCACGTGACGTTGTATTCGATGAAACCAAATTTCCATTCGCTGATCTTCACCCTAATGCTGGCGCCCTTCTTAGAAAAGAAATCCTTCTTTTGCCTCCTCATCTCACTAGTTTTGATCAAGGGGGACAAAATATTGATGATCAATTATTGACTAACTCATCTAATGATCTGCATGAGTTTTGTGTTGATGAACCAGGAGAAATCCACGAAGAAATTGCTGCTGAAAAAAATCCGGATGATTCATATTTTATGTGTCCCACCAGAGGAGGCAGATCCTCCTCGGGATCCATCCAGGAGCAGTGGATCAGATCCACCTTGGGATCGCCGCCCCCTGACGCGGCAGGTGCAGGCGAGCAGGCGGTCTCCCCAGAATCCCGCAGCAATGGCCCCGCGGATGACACTCGGGCTTCGTCCGCTGGCTGCATAGGCTCTCCTGCTCCGCACCAATCATCGCCTTCCACCTAGTAGGCTCCGGGTGGCCCAGGAGCCGCACGCTACTCCACCTAATCGGTGACCTACAAATGACGCGGCGGCGTGCGGTCCAGGGAGGGCGCGGGATCTGACGCGGGTCTGACCGGCGCGGAAAACCACGTGCAACCTGGTGCGGATCCGACTTGTCGGCGTTCTGGGAACGGGGGTCCCCAGACTTGCCTGCCTGCGGCCTGCGGCGTGGCTCGAGGAGGGGCCCAGCACGGCCCATCTTCATCAACACAGACCCAAGACCCTCGCGAGGGGTCAAGCCTCGCGGGGCGGACGACACAGAGCTTCCTCAGGCACGGCCTCATCAGGCTGGCTCGCAAGGAGGCGGAGAGATCAAGGCGGGGTACCTCACGATGTGCCCGTGACGCAAGCCATGACGACCAAGGGTGCCAGGCGGGCGCCAGCCCGCGCAGTGTCCTCCTTTCCTCTTTGGTGCAAAGGGAGCAAGCGCAGGCGAGAGCATCAAGCAAAGGCACCTGTTTCGGTGCAACGAGACCAAGACCAGCCCAACGGCAGGGAGGAAGTCATTGCGTAGTCCAAGCCATCGTCACCACCAGAGCCTTTGGCATGCGAGGACCAACTTTAGTCAGGATAAGTGTACCAGATGTCCCCCTTCGAAATGTCCAATTGTTGGCGCCCTTCCCGCTCAATATTTGGGAAGAGGCCCAAGGCCTTTGCCTATAAATAGGACTAGCCACCCCCAGGGTAGAGGGGGGAAAATCGGAGAGAGAATCGAGAAGAGAGAGAGAGAGAGAGAGAAGGGTGACTGAACTCCTCCTAGCAGTTCATCCCCCCAGCCAAGAACAGACCCTCGCGAGGCTGTTCTTCCTTGTATTGCTCATCATCATCAGCCCAAGAGGCAATCCACCACACCACACACTGGAGTAGGGTATTACACCACAACGGTGGCATGAACCAGTATAAACCCTGTGTCTCTTGTGCTATTCTTTCCATAGCTTAGATCTTAGTGAGGTGGAGGGGTGCAGGTAGGTAGAAGGCGAAATCTCCGTGCGCACCCCAGTGTTCGAACCCCAAGGGTCTGCCGGAACCCGAAATCCGACATTTGGCGCGCCAGGTAGGGGTGCACCGGAGTTTTCCCTTCTGCCACCGCCATGATCTGCCTCGCGATGAGTAGCGCGTCGCCCGCTCCGGCCGCCGGCGCCAGCACGGGGGCCAGGGGGCTCCGAGCCCTGGCCCCAGCCCTGCAATGGGTACGGTGGCCGGACAAGTTCAAGCCAACGACGCCGTCGTGCTACAGCGGCGCGACTGATCCGCTGGCCTTCTTGCTGGCATACGAGGAGGCCATCCTCAAAGCTGGAGGTGACGATAGGGTCATGGCCAACTGGCTCCCCACGACCCTCACCGGCGCTCCGCGCGCATGGCTGCTCCACCTGCCGGCAGCCTCCGTGGCCTCTTGGGAAGAGCTCCGCAGCCTCTTCCCCGCCCACCATGCTACACTAACACCCCCGGTCGTCGCGGCCCTCCTGGGCGGCTCGCAGGCGCCGCCTACAAGTCACCATGTCAAGTCGTTCATCCGCCGGGTCAGCGCCGCTTCCACGCGGCAGGGGGCTCTCCCGGACCGTGCGGCGCCCAAGGCCGGCCTGACCTTCAGCTCGGAGGACCACCCCTCCAACTCGGCCTGCTCGGGTGCGCTCCCCATGCTGTGCACCCCCACCATCTGCTAGGTGGCCGTCACCAGAACTCTCATCGATGGCGGTGCGGGCCTCAGCGTGCTCTCGGTTGAGGCCTTCAACCTCCTCTGCATACCCCTGGAACGGTTGCAACCCAGCCGGCCCTTCTCAGGCGTTGGGGGCGGATCATCCAGCTCCTTGGGACAGATCCGGCTCCCAGTAACCTTCGGAACCTACAACAACTTCCGCACGGAGCTGCTCGACTTCGACATCGCCCCCATCAGCCTCCCCTACAATGCCATCCTCGGCTACCTAGCGCTGGCCCAGTTCATGGCCGTGACGCACCCGACGTACAACCTCATGAAGATGCCCGGGAACAGCGGTGTCCTCACCGTGCACGAGGACACCGGAGACGCGCTGCGAGTGCTCAAGCTCACCTTCAAGACGGCGGCGTCGGCACAGCCCGCCGACTCGGAGACCCCCGAGCCCAAGGGGGCTGCACCCGCCAAGAAGAAACAGTTGTTCACCCAAGACAAGGCAGAAACCAAGCAGATACCCGTCGATGAGGACGGGTCCACCCATGCCACTTTCACCATAGGCGCCAACCTCGAGCCCGAGCAGGAGGAGGCCCTAGTCAGGTTCCTGCGTGCAAACAAGAAGGTATTCGCTTGGGAGCCTGACCAGTTAGTGGGGATCCCTAGGAGCGTAATCGAGCATCACCTCAACGTGTGCCCCAACGTGCGCCCTGTGAAGCAGAAGGCAAGGCGGCAGTCCACAGAAAAGCAGGCCTTCATCGTCCAAGAGACCCGCAAACTAGAAGCCGCTGGGGTCATTCGCGAGGCCTGATACCCGGATTGGTTGGCCAACCCTGTCGTTGTGCCAAAGAAGGGAGGGAAGGAGTGCATGTGTGTCGACTTCACCAACCTCAACAAGGCATGCTTGCAAGATCCGTTCCCGCTCCCCTGCATCGACCAGATCGTCGATTCCACCGCAGAATGCGACCTGCTATGCTTCTTGGATGCCTTCTGTGGGTATCACCAGATCAAGATGGCGGTAGAAGACGTCGAAAAGACAGCCTTCCTAACCCCGTGTGGGGTGTACTGCTACACGTGCATGCCATTCGGGCTGCGTAACACATGGGCGACCTTTCAGCGGCTGATGCACATCACCTTGGGCCCGCAGCTCGGGAAGAATGTTGAGGCTTACGTCGATGACATTGTGGTGAAGTCTCGGGAGGCCAGGACCCTGATACAAGACCTGGAGGAAACCTTCGCGAGCCTCAACGCAGTGAACCTGCGGCTCAACCCAGAGAAGTGTGTGTTCGGAGTCCCCTCGGGCGAGCTCTTGGGTTTCCTCGTGTCCCACCGAGGCATCGAGGCTAACCCGGAAAAGGTCAAGGCGGTCGAGGACATGAGCCCGCCAAAGACCTTCAGAGAAATGCAGAAGCTCACTGGGCGCGTGACCGCGCTGGGGCGCTTCATCTCCAAGTTGGGGGAGTGAGCGCTGCCCTTCTTCCAGCTAATGAAGAAAAAGGGGCCCTTTGAATGGACTGAAGAGGCCGACAAGGCGTTCCAGGATCTCAAGAGATACCTGACCAGCCCTCCGGTCATGGTGGCCCCGCGCCCTCAAGAGCCCCTGGTGCTTTACCTCGCCACCACTCCCTACTCCGCCAGCGCAGCCCTGGTGGCGGTTAGGGAGGAGCGTCGAATCAAAACCATAGCAGCAGCCCGGGACAAGGCAAAACAGGAACAAGGAAGGCCCACAGAAACTGCCACCACGCCTGAGGAGGATCAGCCACTGCAGAGGAGTGCATCGGAGGCGGAAGAGGCCCCTCTCCCAGATGGCCAGCCTCAGGAGGCCTCATCGCCTCAGGAGGCGCCATGGTCTCCGGAGGGCGCCACCAGCACTGACGCACCCAACCTCGTTGAGCACCCAGTGTACTTCGTCAGCACAGTGTTGCGGGATGCGAGGGCATGGTACCCCATACCTCAGAAGCTCCTCCTCGCGCTACTGGTGGCCTCACGCAAGCTGCGGCACTATTTTCAGGGTCACCCCATCAAGGTCATCTCGTCATACCCCCTGGAGAGAGTGCTCAGGAGCCCTAACTCAGCTGGAAGGGTCGCTGAGTGGAACATAGAACTGCAAGCGTTTCAGCTCGAATTCAGCACGACCAGAGTCATCAAGGGAGCAGCATTAGCGGATTTTGTGGAAGAATGGACGGAGGCACCAGGCCTCAAGGCCGACGAGGATCGGTCCCTCTCCCCGGGAAGCGAGGCACCAGAAGGCTGGGTCATGTACTTCGATGGGGCGTTCTCCAGGCATGGCGCTGGGGCTGGGGCGGTGCTTATATCGCCCACTCAGGACAAGCTCTACTACGCTGTACAACTCTGTTTCCAGCAAGGTGAAAAGGTCTCCAACAACATAGCGGAGTATGAAGGTTTAATAGCGGGCTTGAAGGCCGCAGCTGCCCTGGGGGTGAAACGCCTCACCATCAAGGACGATTCGCAGCTCCTTGTCAATTTCTCCAACAAGGTGTACGAGACGAAAGATGAGCACATGGAAGCCTACCTTGCGGAGGTCCGCAGGATGGAGAAGCAGTTCTGGGGGTTGGAGTTGTAGCATGTGCCCCGTGGCACCAATCAGGAGGCCGACGACATCACCAAACGGGCGTCCAGGCGGTTACCTCAGGAGCCTGGCGTCTTCGAGGAGCGGCTCTTCAAGCCCTCAGCCCTGTCGTCATTGTCAAACACGGCTCAGTCTCAGGAGGAGCTCCCCCAGCCACCTGCCTCAGGAGCCCCAGTCTGTGGCCCGGCCTCAGGAGCACGCCTGCTCCTGACGATGGAACCTGAGGAGGGGTGCTGGATCACGGAGCTCCGGAGTTACTTAACACAAGGGACCCTGCCGGAGAAGGAGGAGGAAGCGGAACGTGTGGCACGGCAGGCCACGGCATACTGCATCAAGGATGGAGAGCTCTACCGGAAGCGACCAAACGATGTATCCCTGCGCTGCATCTCCAGGGAGCAAGGAAAGGAACTGCTGGAAGATATACACGGCGGAGACTATGGACATCATTCATCATCACGGACCCTCGTCGGCAAGGCATTCCGCAGTGGGTTTTATTGGCCCACCGCACTCAATGACGTCGTCGAACTGGTGAAAGCTTGTGAGGCCTGCCAGTTCCACGCCAAGCAAATCCATCAGCCGGCAGGAGGCCTGCAGACTATACCCCTTTCGTGGCCATTCGCAGTCTGGGGGCTAGACATCCTGGGCCCATTTCCTCGGGCGCCAGGGGGCTACCGCTACCTCTACGTCGCCGTGGACAAGTTCACCAAGTGGGCTGAAGTAGAGGCCGTCCGCACCATCGGGTTCCACGGTCAAGTTCATCAGGGGCATCGTGAGCCGGTTCGGGGTGCCGAACCGCATCATCACAGACAACGGTTCGCAGTTCACCAGTAACCTCTTCAAAACATACTGTGCTAACCTTGGAACGCAGATATGCTACGCTTCGGTGGCGCACCCCCGAAGCAACGGCCAGGCCGAGCGAGCCAACGCAGAGGTCCTGAGGGGCCTCAAGACCAGGACGTTCAAGAAGAAGCTGGAGGCCTGCGGCAGAGGTTGGTACGACGAGCTTCAGTCCGTGTTGTGGTCCATCCGCACAACCGCGGCCAAGCCGACTGGAGAGACCCCGTTCTTCCTAGTCTACGGAGCCGAAGCGGTCCTCCCTCATGAGGTCAGACGTCGCTCCGCGCGGGTCCTGGCATTCGACGAGGCGCAGCAGGACGCCATGCGGGGGATGGACCTCGTGCTGGGGGAGGAACGTCGCCGAGAAGCCGCCCTGCGAGCGGCGAGGTACCAACAAGCATTGCGACGATATCACTGCCGCAACATCCGCCCCAGAACTCTCGAGGTAGGAGACCTCGTGCTCAGGCGGGTTCTCTCCAGGGAGGGACTGCACAAGCTCTCTCCCATGTGGGAGGGCCCGTTCAAGGTTGTTCATGTTTCCAGGCCCGGCTCCGCGCGCTTGGAGACTCAGGAGGGGGTGCCGGTCTAGAACGCATGGAACATCCAGCACCTCCGGAGGTTCTACCCCTAAAAAGCCTAGAGCCTGTGAAGAAGGTGAATGCATGTGAAGCTATCGCATTTTGGAAAAGGCCCAGAGCCTGTGAAGAAGGCGAATGCCTGTGAAGCTGTCGCATTTTGGAAAAGGCCCAGAGCCTGTGAAGAAGGCAAATGCCTATGAAGCTGTCGCATTTTGGAAAATGCCCAGAGCCTGTGAAGAAGGCGAATGCCTGTGAAGCTGTCGCGTTTTGGAAAAGGCCCAGAGCCTGTGAAGAAGGCGAATGCCTATGAAGCTGTCACGTTTTGGAAAAGGCCCAGAGCCTGTGAAGAAGGCGAATGCCTGTGAAGCTGTCGCGTTTTGGAAAGGGCCCGGAGCCTGTGAAGAGGGCAAATGCCCGTGAAGCCTGCTTCCCCCAAGAAAGGCCTGGAGCCTGTGAAGAAGGCCAACGCCTGTGAAGCTCGCCGCCCGTGACACTCTCACGTAATAATGAGTTGGGGCTGTACACGCCCCGGAGTCTCAGGAGCGCCGGCCTCAGGCCCTGGGGCTCCCTCCCACGCCCAGTGGTAGCACTTAGCTCCGCGCTGGTGAGAAGACGTCGAAGACTAGATTAGGTGCCGGACGCGGCTTTTTCATTTGCTTTCCGCAGTTGGCTTGTTCATTCTCATTCGAAGTTTTATTGAAGCTGTTGCCGTCTTTGGCTCGTGGTTCTTCGACTTTTCACTCTCCTGCCTCGATTTCTCTTATGCAAGGCCTCGCGAGGGGGCAGCCGAGCGCCCTCGCGAGTGTTCCTGTCCTAGCCGTTCAAAGGTTTCGCGACCTGGGTCCATTACAGGAGCACCCCTCCAGTCCGTGCCCCACGGGCACCGCGACACGAACACAGGGCCTGGGTCGGTCGCCCCCCACGGCTGGGGCCGGGAACTATCCACGCACGGGCACGTAGCCGGAAGGCACGATAACGGAAGCAAAGCGATGATTAACAGCAATAACCCAAACACGCCCCCGCGGGGCTCCACGCTACTGTCTTTTTACGCAGGAAAAAGGAAAAGAAAGAACAAATCAGGCGCAGCTCGCCTCACACCGGCCTACAGGAAAGACTCGAGCTGCCTCCGGGGCTCAGGCAGACTCCCTCTCGCGCTTCACCGAAGCGCGACGGCGGGCAAACATGCTACCACCTCCCAAGTAGGTACGACGGCGTGGAGGCTGACCGCGGCCATCGCTAGAAGAGTCGCCGCCTGAAGAAGAACCGGTGAAGCTTGGGGAACCCTGAGCGCCGCCAATCACGCGAGCGCTGTCCTCTCCATCATCGCCGGGGCTGGGTTCCCGGCCGCGGTCGTCGTCCTTAGGGCAGCACCCTGCGCGGCGACCATCTTCCCCAAACACCCTCACATAGAGGGTGGCATCGTCGTCAAACTTGAAGTGCAGGGTGCACCGACGGCTCAGGCCACGCGCGTGGGCAAACGTCTGCCAACCGCGGGTCAAGGCCAGGCTCCCGACTGCGGAGACCTCCAGTGAAGCCCATGAGGCCCGGCTGCAGCAGCCGTCTGCCTGAAGCCAGCGGCCGCCCGGGGCGCCGGCCGGGAGCTCGCCGAGGAGGAAGCGAGGAAGTTGAAGCCGGGTGCTAGTCGGCTCCGCTGACCACACAACGAACTCCGGCAGCACCTCTGCAGCGCGAAAGCGCGGCCTAGGGGAACGCGCGACCGAAGCGCGCCCCCCGACCGCAGCAGTCCGCCCGTCACCGTGCTGGAAATCGTCTCCACGGCCGCGGGGAGCTGTCGTGGTGGCCATAGGATGTTTGCGAGGGCGCCCTCGGCCGCGCTTGGGCGGGGGAGAGGCAGGCTCAACCTGGCGAGCCTTCCCCTTCTCTGCGGCCGAGAACCTCCTCGACGGGGCCATGAAGAAGAAGGAGAAGCAAGGGGGAATGAACTAGAAGGGCGCGCGTCGATCCGTACTTATAACCGGCGAGGGCCAACCGTCGGCCCCCACGATCACAGGTAATCATGACCCGCTTTGCATGCAGGGACTTGTCCAATCCGTGCAGTTGCCGAGGCGCCGTGGGGAAGTGGAGACGCCCACGTCCAATCAACCGCCACGCGGCGCCCAAGGCCGCAGGCTGTTAGGGCCCGCGGCGCTTCACACTTGCCCTTTCGCCTCCCTGCACGGCCAAGTCCGGGCGCGCCTTGGGCCCGAGGGCTACTGTCGGCGTTCTGGGAACGGGGGTCCCCAGACTTGCCTGCCTACGACCTGCGGCATGGCTCGAGGAGGGGCCCAACACGACCCATCTTCATCAACACAGACCCAAGACCCTCGCGAGGGGTCAAGCCTCGCGGCGCGGACGACACAGAGCTTCCTCAGGCACGGCCTCATCAGGCTGGCTCGCAAGGAGGCGGAGAGATCAAGGCGGGGTACCTCACGATGTGCCCGTGACGCAAGCCATGACGACCAAGGGTGCCAGGCGGGCGCCAGCCCGCGCAGTGTCCTCCTTTCCTCTTTGGTGCAAAGGGAGCAAGCGCAGGCGAGAGCATCAAGCAAAGGCACCCGTTTCGGTGCAACGAGACCAAGACCAGCCCAACGGCAGGGAGGAAGTCATTGCGGAGCCCAAGCCATCGTCACCACCAGAGCCTTTGGCATGCGAGGACCAACTTTAGTCAGGATAAGTGTACCAGATGTCCCCCTTCGAAATGGCCAATTGTTGGCGCCCTTCCTGCTCAATATTTGGGAAGAGGCCCAAGGCCTTTGCCTATAAATAGGACTAGCCACCCCCAGGGTAGAGGGGGAAAATCAGAGAGAGAATCGAGAAGAGAGAGAGAGAGAAGGGTGACTGAACTCCTCCTAGCAGTTCATCCCCCCAGCCAAGAACAGACCCTCGCGAGGCTGTTCTTCCTTATATTGCTCATCATCATCAGCCCAAGAGGCAATCCACCACACCACACACTGGAGTAGGGTATTACACCACAACGGTGGCCCAAACCAGTATAAACACTGTGTCTCTTGTGCCGTTCTTTCCATAGCTTAGATCTTAGTGAGGCGGAGGGGTGCAGGTAGGTAGAAGGCGAAATCTCCGCGTGCACCCCAGTGTTCGAACCCCAACGGTCTGCCGGAACCCGAAATCCGACACGACCGGCGCGGAACCCCGAGCGGATGCTGCTCTAGGATCTTCTGCGACCACTCCAGGCATCCTGCATCGCGGTTCAACCGCAGAAGATCCGACGCTGCTGGGTGGCTCTGCTGCCGAATCCTCCTCGGGTTCTGGTGCAGCCAATGATTTGGGAACTGCATGATCTTCTATGGCAACAGAAACAAGTACTCAGCAGCCACGTCGCACACGTCTTCAACAAGGGGTAATTCAACCTGTCAACTACAAGCATATAACCAAGTATGGTATGGTTTGTTCCACAGGTGAACCAGATGAACCTAACACCCTTGAAGCAGCGTTGTCTGATGAGAGGTGGAAGAAATCTATGAATGAAGAGTATATGACATTGAAGAAAAACAAAACATGGCATTTGGTTCCTCCACAGCAAGGTAAAAATTTGATTGATTGCAAGTGGGTTTTCAGAATTAAAAGAAAAGCTGATGGAACTGTTGATCATTATAAGGCTAGGCTAGTAGCAAAAGGATTTAAACAGAGATATGGAATAGACTATGAGGACACATTCAGTCCAGTGGTAAAGGCTGCCACCATTCGTCTTGTCCTATCTATTGTTGTTTCCAGAGGATGGAGTCTCAGACAGCTTGACGTTCAGAACCCGTTTCTTCATGGTGTTCTGGAAGATGAAGTGTACATGAAACAACCTCCTGGGTTTGAGGGTAAGAATGCTCCTTCTTATGTATGCAAGCTTGATAAGGCACTATATGGGTTAAAACAGGCTCCAAGGGTGTGGTATGCTCGTCTCTGTCACAAAATGCAAGCACTTGGTTTTGTTCCCTCTAAATCTGACACATCATTGTTCATCTACAACAAAATCAACACATGCATATTTGTTCTCATATATGTTGATGATATTATTGTAACTAGCTCATCTGATGAAGCTATCAGAGGACTCCTTAAGGATCTAAGTGCAGATTTTGCTCTAAAGGATCTTGGTGAATTGCACTATTTTCTTGGGATTGAGGTGAAGAAGCACAAAGATGGACTTCTCCTCTCTCAAGAAAAGTATGCCACCGATTTGGTTGAGAAGGCCGGGTTACACGGATGCAAGCCTTCTCCTACTCCGTTGTCTAGCTCGGAAAAGCTATCTCTTGCAGAAGGTGAGCCCTTGAATCAAGAGGACATCACAAAATACAGAAGTCTGGTAGGAGCTCTTTAGTATCTCACACTTACCAAACCTGATCTATCTTTTTCTGTTAACAAAGTCTGCCAGTTCCTCCATGCACCTACCAATGTTCATTTGACAGCTGCAAAATGTATAGTTCGATACGTGAAGCATACTCTGAACTTAGGACTGAACTTCAGCAAATCACCCTTCACTCTTGTCAGTGCATTCTCTGACTCTGATTGGGCAGGCTGTCTTGATGACAGACGCTCTACTGGTGGTTTTGCAGTATTCTTTGGACCAAACTTGATATCATGGTGTGCACGTAAACATGCCACTGTATCCAGGTCGAGTACAGAGGCAGAATACAAGGCATTGGCTAATGCCACAGCTGAAATAATATGGGTTCAGTCCATGTTGAAGGAACTTGGTGTACAAAGCAAACAAGCTCCCTGCTTATGGTGTGACAACCTTGGTGCTATGTATCTCTCTGCAAATCCGATGTTTCATGCCAGGATAAAGCATATAGAAATCGATTTTCATTTTGTCAGAGAAAGAGTTGCTCAGAAACAACTTGACATTCGCTTTGTGCATTCCAGAGATCAACTTGCAGATGGATTCACAAAGCCCTTGCCTACAAGAAGTTTTGAAGACTTCAAGCATAATCTCAACTTAATGAAGTTGTGATTAAGGGAGGGTGTTAAACAGCGTTCCATACAAGTCATCACGTTACAGATCCTAACCAGGAGGTGTCCGGCATTGTAGAGATAGATTTGGTTGTTAGACTTTTTAAACATATCACAATTGCAACTATCTCTATCTCCTCTTCTCCAAGTAATCTCTCCTGGAGAATCTCTCTGTAACGATCGTTGGGGTCGCGCCCCCCTTCTTTATAACATGAACCACGTCCCTCGAGAGAGGTAAGACGTTTTCCGCTATCGCACAATGTAGTTCCAGGTGTATTATTATACTCCCAGTCTTAGTATATGAAGGTGTGATATAATGTTACCCTGAACCTGCTCTCTAGCTCATTCAAATCATGATGTTGGCTGATGTGCCTGCTGCGCATTCGCAGAATTAGCAGCGTCCCGCGGCCGCAACTTCTGACTGCCCACTATGCTCGCGGGCACATGCGGGCGTCCGCATCTGCCTTGCAAATTCTATATACATCAAGTATAATGCAATTCATGTTAGAAAATGACCAAAGAAACGTCTTTAGTTGCAAATGAGGCCCAACCTCATGTAGACATACATAAGTTGAACCTCATGTAAAACATACACATGCTCAACCTCATGTACAGTAGTGCAGGCTCATGTAGACATTCAGTTAGCTCATGTAAACATATAGTAGGAATTTAAGAGTTAGCTCCACCTATTATAATAGTTTTTCGACTAATCAGACTATAAAATATCAAGATGAATTGCTCCCAGCAAAATTGTGCAGAAGATTACAATAGCTAATAGAGTTATATCTCACAATTTTTCTCAATCTTTCGATCCCCATTCCCCTTCTTCGGTCAGGACAATTCCCAAATTCCCCTACCAACCTACCAAGATCCTGACAGGTATTTAGTTCAAATTGGTGCCCACATAGAAGTTATATCCATTCCAAACAGGGCATAAAGGTTTGTGCGCTACTATGCTACAGCCCTTGACTCAGTAGAACTATACTTGTGGATATGATCCAAGCAACAGAAAACGTACGCATAGATAAATCTGACCTCGTGCCGAAGATAATGAAATCATTATGAGGAATCTTGTTTTAGTAGACCAGTGACAAGTGGGTTCCTTTTTCATTTTTCTGAGAATTGTTAGCTTACTTCGGAGCAATAGTAAGCCGGTTTGTATTGCAGGCTGCCTGAAATGACAGACAAAATGGATACATCAGTATAGATCTCCAGTCAGTTACCTGCAAAAAAGAAATTAAGTGTTGAAACAGAACCTGGTTGGAAGGTTAAATCAATACAAAGGCTATTTACAAAGCAATTTAGTCTGTAAATTGAAACAAGACAAAACTGTAGGCATATGAATAGATCCTCTGAATCCATGTACAAAGATTATTTACAAGGTCTGCTTTGGTTTTGCAGATGTTGGCGCAACAAAATAGCGCCGCAAGCACGAGCGCTCACAGCGGCCCTAGGGGTCAGGAGGGAGGAAGGACTTGAGCAGCGGTGCTTGCATTCTGTACAAGGAATGCTCTGCTGCAGATGCAACACTCTTCCCCGGTTGTTGGGTATGAAAGAGTTGTCTGGGTTGCTGCTTGTATGACGTAAGTCAGAAGGGTGCGAATTCAATAAGTTGTTTTGCATTGTGCCTTGTTCGTACCTGCGATATACTCCCTCCGTTCCTAAATATTTTTCTTTCTAGATATTTCAACAAGTGACTATATACGGAGCAAAATGAGTGAATCTACATTCTAAAATATGTCTATATACATCCGTATGTGGTGTTCCATTTAAAATCTCTAGAAAGACAAATATTTAGGAATGGAGGGAGTATTTATGGGAACCTATCAATCAGTTGTCAACAAGTCCTGTTATCTGGAACGAAATGATCTCTGTCTACAAAAAGAAAAGCAACTGAAGGGGAAATCAGTCTATGCGGATGCACTTTATATAACGGAATGCAGATGTTTCCTGTTAACTTGGTGAGGATCATATTCATGTCTAACTGCAGAGATGGATGGGCATTGCCCGGTTGGGAAAAAATATATATTCATGTGTGCATTTAAGCAAAGTGTCAGGCTTGTTTGTGATTTCATGGTGCCGGCCGATGTGAGAATATATATATGTGTTGTTTTTTGTTTTCGAGACACAAGTGAGAATATATAATATTTTTTTGGAGATTTTTCTGGAAACTATAAGAACAAAAAACACCCAAGGCTGAATCGTTTTGGCATTACTGGATAAAAACAATAGCCATATTGAACGAACAATATCAGTTTATTTATGTCGTTACAAGATCAACTTCTTTTGTTGACGATCATGTTCACATGTTATTTTTGCTATATATGATCCCAGGCCAGGCTTCAGGTTCATATTCAAGTCAAGTGAGAATTGGGCTGACAGACTTAGGAGAGCTAGCATTATTACTAGACAAAAACAAACAATAGAAACAGTGAATGAACATAGGCCTGAGTTAATGCGCCAACACACATTCTACTTCCATTGTTGACAGTCATGTTCTCCTAATTTTTTACAACATATGGTACCATGGGTGCCTCCATCAGAGACAATTACTGGACTTTCAAGATAATCCATGTGAGTCTGACTCAAACATACATATGAGAGGCTCACAGGGTAGAAAGCAGGAGCATATGTTGTTTGGTTGCAGCCCCGAGCTACATGCCTGAGTTTTTCTCCTGCCTGAAGGTGACCTGAAGTTGCATCACAAATTGACTGATCCGACACATCTCTCTTTCAAACCAGTGTTTGGTTGACAGCCTGAAACCACGCCTGAAGCAGGCAATGTTTGGCTCATGATCGGCCTGAGCTGCATTCAAAGCAATATTTTATATGGAGTGACCAGGCAACAAACAGCGGAGAGTAGCCATGCTCAGGCGTCCAATTCTTTAGGCCTAACACAAGCCGCTTTGCACAGGCACAAATCTTCAGGCTAAAATCTCAGGACATCAACCAAACAGGCCTCAGGCAAGATACATGCAAAGGCTCCGGCCAGGCAATCGAACTCAGGGTAGCAACCAAACAAACCCCTTATCTAGCTCAGGGCCATATGTATAAATCTACCTCCGGCAGAGCTCGTAGTTGTGTGCCCCTTTTTACGCGCCTTCATCAGAGCTCGTGTACCCCCCTTCACTAGACAACACTTTCATCCGAGTTGCTGTCCCAATGTTCGTCGGGGCTCCTGTCAGTACTCCCATCAGAACTAATATCCACATGATCATCCATGCGAGATACGGGGTTTCTCTCCTCCTCTCCTCTCCTCTCGTCTCGAGAGGAAAACTTTAAAACTAGCCCAGTTGTTTCAGAAAGAAAAGAAATGTTTCGGTCGTGAAGGTTTTTTTCTGCAATAAGAGTCTTGTTTCATAAACATAGCCTGAGTGGCAACGCTGGAGGAGCGCCCGACGTTAGAAAGTGAGTGGTCAAATATTTCAGCATGACGCATGTTTGAGAAACATAGCTCCGGTTGCAGGAAAACGCTAAAGAAGCGTCGGGCGTGAGAGCTCGTCGTCGGCGTGTTGGATTGGAGCTAGCAGCTGCTCGCGGGGCTGAGATGGAGGAGGAGCAGCAACTCCGGCGAGCACGACAAGTATTAGTTCCCCCCGTGCGTCGACGACAGCGATTTTGTGGTGGTGGGGGCTGGCGCCGTGCTAGGCATAGCTGTGTCAGGACGACGGATCAGGGAAATATGTTTTCGAAACAAAGGGATTGTTGCAGGAAGTAAGAGGTGGTCACGTGTGCGCGATGATCAGATCCGACGGCTGTCAGGGCGCTGATCGAACGAAGCTCCATGCGACGGATGTTTCCAATATATCCGTCGCCAACGCGTAGCGGCACCCTTAAAAGTACCATCTTTGTCTTATAATGTAAAATGTTTTTCAATTTAATTTGAACTATAGAAATGTTTTATTTCCTCTGTCCAATAATATAAGACAAGGAGTATATTATCGAACGGAGGGAGTAATAAACTTGGAGATGATATTTCAAGGGTCGGATGGACATCGTATGTTTCGAGAATTTTGCTCGATCTTTCCACCTAGATATATAACCGACTTAGACATCGACCGCCTCCCAAAGATTGTCTTGACACCATAAGGCTGGTCATAATGAGAGTAACATAGCAAGTAACATAACACATCCCAAAAAAAGTTTGCTTACATGGCATGTATTTAATGAGGAGAGAAATGGTTGGAGTAACATAATATGTTACTGTAACATAACACATCCCAATGCAAAATGAGTCTACATCTTAATAAATGATGGCTTGCATGATACTACATACATGTTACTCACCACTATGAAAGTGATAACATAGACTAGACTAGTAACATATACATTTTACTAGTCTAAGTTACTTCCCACTATGACCAACCTAAAACGTGTCCCGAATACAAGCACGACAAGGCAGGCTAGTTACACACGTGTCCTACTAGATATCCTTAATCCATATATCCATATATATATAGTTATATAAACCTGCACAAATCCACACAGCATCGCGTCTCAAACGAAGTTAAAAAAGGGGAAATCTTTATTATAAACAAAAGAAAAACATCCATTTCCGACGTACGAAGCCGAACCCGAAAGTTTTCCTCTCGAGACGAGAGGAGAGGAGAGGAGGAGAGAAACCCTCGGCACGCTTCCGGCGAACGCGACACGATGGTGGAGACTCGCCGGAGCTCCGCCGCCAAGCGCCCCTCCTCTACGTCACCGCCCCCCGGCTCCCCCTCCGCCCCTCTCCCGAAGCGCCCCAAGGTGAGGCCCCTCTCCCCGCGCGGATCGGACAAGAATCTCGCGCCCGATTCGGCCGATCTGAACCCTGTCCCTCGCCAGGCGGAACCTCCGGCGTCGCCGACGTCGTCTGCGCCCGGAAGGGCCGAGGAGGATTCGGAGGCGGCCGCGGCCACCAGGAGCGCCGGCTTGGCGGACGACGACTTGACACCGGCGATTAAAGGTACGGGCTTTCGTCTCCTTTGGGCTTCCTGTGGTCTGGTGCGATGGATTCGGGATCCAGTTTTTAGGGTTTTGACTCGCCGGTGCAGATCAAGGAGGGGATAAGCGGGCGGCTGCTGCTGCTGAGAGCTCGCGTAGGAGGAAGGAAACGCCACCGCAGCAGCATGCGGCGCCATGGGCCAAGCTGCTCTCGCAGTGCTCACAGGTGAGGGAGTTCCTGTTGGTTTCTATCTTGGCAATTGCTTGTGGTTAATTTTTGATTCCGTGCGTAGTAAAGACGGGATTTTTAGGACGTGTAGGATTCTGGTGGTTTTGTAGCTCTATTCTAGGGTTTAGCGGTGTATTTTATAGTTCTTCCGTCTAGGTCCTCTTTTATTTGCAGGATTCGAAACAGCAGGGGTAGTTTAACTGTTGGATTACTTGAATCCTATAGGAATTTTTGCCCAAGCTGTAAGAGTAAATGGGATTTTCCTATGAAATTGGGTGCAAAGGAGCTCATACTGAAAATTCCTGTGGATTACAATGCTTTGGATCAAACGACCAACATACAATGAATATAGCACCTACATCCCTTTGATATCTTAACAAAATCCTTGGAATCAGAGATGCCCTTGGAGCGTGATAGTGATTAGAGCTCACAGTTTAGGGTGTTGGGCCACTGCCTGAATCTAATGCTTAAGTCCACCTAGATTTTAGAGCCATTGTATTGCCTGTTAAATGGACCCAACACATTGGATTTAGCATGTGTAGATGTTCATGTTCACTTGTTGCGATCAGCAGTAGCAATTGTTGGCATGGTCTTTAGAATGTTCTTTTACGAGTATGCAGGACAAAAGAAATTTCCAGCAACATATTATAACTAGATTTAAGATTTTCTCTTGAATAACCATTTCAGCATTAGTCGGAATTTTGCCAGTGGTCACATCATGTATATAATGATGGAAATATATTTCTGATACTACTCTTGTTAGTTGTGGGGGATAAAGCTCCTTACCTGATATCTTAGTTATATCAGCTAAACTGCAATGGGTCTAAATGAGGAGGCTTGACTTTACCTCACCGACAGAATAATTGGAGATAAAACAGGAAGACAACAAATATAGGCAAAACATGAATGTTCTCAAGAGAGCTAAACACATGTTCTCATAATCCAACTCTACCAAACAAGTACTCCCTCCGTTCACAAATATAAGATGTTTTAGATATTTCAATTTTGGACTAATGTACGGACTGAAATGAGTGAACAAACACACAAAATGCATCTTTATACATCCGAATCAGAAAAAAAGTTAGAACATCTTATAATAGTGAACGGAGGGAGTAGGAAATAGAACCACTTTCTCTTGTTGATTATCATCCCAGATAATACACAGGATAGGGAGATTTCGAAGTGCAATAGAAGTTGTGTGTTTTATTCTACAAAGCATGGACACGGCAGGAGTTGCCGAATCCCCGTGCTGACATGGCTGGACACGGGGACATGTGGGGATACGCGTATCCCGCTGTATTTCCCGAAATAGGAATTAAAAGAAAGAAAGAAAGAAAAGGGAGGAAACGGCTGGGACACGGAAGGGACACGAGGCAACGCTGGATCTGGAGCACCCTGCCGCCGCCGCGCTGCTGCTGCTGCTGCGCCCTCGCCACCGCGGTGCTGCTGCTGCATCCCCCACTGCAGCGCTGGCCGCTGCTGCAGCAGCAAGAGGAACACGCTGGGAGGAGGGCGGTGGCGAGAGCTGCTGCGGGGTGGATGAGAGATCCATCACTGGGAGGAGAGTGGCGGCTTGGTCAAAGCGTTAGAGCAGAGAGAGATAGGGTTTGAGTTTTGACGGTGCAGATTAATCTGTAGCATCCAGTTGCTCATGAAATGGCACTAGCTGGGCCGGCCCAACTACTAATGGATCATCTTCTTTGTGGCCCAGTTACTGCTGAATGGGGCAAGCTCTTGTTATTTTTTCGTCTTTAACTCTATAATATATGGCATGTTTTTATTTATTTTTATATATACTTGCCGTGTCCCCGATGGGCTGTTTTTGAAAAATGATGTATCCCGTGTCCCCGTATGCGTGTCACCGTGTCCGTGTCCCCGTATCCGTGCTTTGTAGGTTTTATTAGCCATTCATGTGGGGATGCATTTCATTTGTATGAATAACCCATGTAGGACTGTTACTTTGTTGATGAAGTGACAAGATGGTTGTAGCTGACTGAACATTTCCCTGCTAGCGTTTATTCGTGAGTCACAGCACTTTTTGCTGAAAGGATTCCTCGTCTGGGAAGGCTACATGATGAGTCTTCTTAATTGAAGTCAACTGTAGATAAATCCGAGACGATGAAGTTTAGTTTTGACTTTGTGTTATGCTAGTGGACAGTCTAAAAGCTTAGACTTAGGCTGATATCAAGATAGATTGTGTGCTGGAGCTTCCAAATTTTAGGTAATTAGTGGCTAGTCGATATAGGCATCTCCCTGTTTTTTATGCAATGAGGCTGGTGTTTATGTTAGTTATATCACATACCCTCCTATTTGCTCGCTTACCAGGTTCAGCACGAAATCATAAATAGACTCTTCGGTTGTCGGTCAGTTTTCCTTATAATCTGGTCAATTCTCTTCTTCTATATGAAAAGGCAGAGCTCCTGCCGGTTGCTCTAAAAAAATAGACTCTACCAAGGATTGTCGCATTTGGCACCGACTTTTCTACTCTTTCTCGTAAAAGCAAAAAGAAGTAGGAGCGAACTGAAAGTGAGCCATAGACAAGGATGATTGAAAATTATTGCAGTTTATGTTGCCAATATGTCGCATTACGGTTCTGGTCAAAAGTTGTAGCGTTCTTTTTTATTTTTTATTTTTGTTTGTTAAAGTATGTGTTGCAGTGACCTTGAGAGCGTTTTTTTATTTTATTACTGCATAACAGGGGATGTACTGTACTGTTATTTCGTACTGATATTAAATATTGTTTATGAACCAGAGTCCTCATCTTCCTGTCAGTGTCCCTCAATTTTCTGTTGGCCAAAGCAAAAGATGTAATCTATTGTTGAAAGACCAATCTGTCAGCAAAATACTTTGCAAGCTGCGGCACGTTGAGGTACATCCTTGTATTTTCTGGTTAATTTTTCTGATGCGAGAAGTGCAGGAGCACTGTCAGTTGCTGATGTATATAATAATCATTGGTTGTTGTTTTTATTCAGCAAGGAGGTCCGTGCGAGTTAGAGGTTATAGGCGACAAGGGCGTGGTCCTTTTAAATGGAAGGGCCGTAAATCCAGGCATGAAAGTTCCCCTTACTGGAGGGGATGAAGTCGTATTCAGTTCATGCGGCAAACATGCTTATGTATCCTACTGTCGTTCATATTCATGCAATCATGCAGCTTCCTTTATTTCAATTAGAACTTCCCTTTATTGGTCTAAGCGTGTCCCTTTAGAATAGTAAACTTCATCAGATCTGTTGCCTTTGTTTTTCCTTTACCTACATACAGATTTTTCAGCATCCTTTGAATGATAAAGTTGCTAAAGCGGTGACATCATCTGCCGTTGGCCTTCTAGAACCTCCAGTTGCTGGTGTCAAGCATATCCATATGGAGAACAGAACAGAAGTCACTTCGACCGTTGCGGGGACAGAGATGTTAGCATCCGTATCGAGTCAATCGAAGGACCTAGCAGCAGTGCCACCTGCATCAGCTGAGGAGAATCAGAGAGTAGTGCAACCTATCATATCATCTGCTTCTGATAAATCAAAAGGGCACTGCATCAGCCCTGATAAAGAATACGAGAATGGGGAAAACGCTAATGAGGCTAATTCTAACATTGAAGACTCTCCAATGGATGTGGTTGCAACCCCCATATCTCCTGATGCTGTTGCTAATGACACGAGTCGACAAAATGGCTTTGGATCTGATGCTCATCTTGATGAAATCGGTAAGATTGCAACTTATAAGATAAGGCCAGTTCTGAGGATGATTGCAGGGTCAACTGTATCAGAGTTCGATTTGACTGGTGATCTTTTTAAAGCTCTTGAAGATCAGAGGGATCTCATCAGGGATCTTAACACGTCAGCCAGCTTACCTCCGAGCAGATGCCAAGCCTTTAAGGACGCGATGAAACAAGGAATTATTAGTCCAAGTGATATTGAAGTTACATTTGAGAATTTTCCCTACTATCTTAGGTGATGCTTTGACTTAATGGTCCTTTGATTTGCTTTGGCCTCTAATCCTGTTTTTTAGCTTCTTCCTATGCTGTATAACTGGAATTTTGCATACATTTTATTCTCTGTACTCTACATAATAAAAGGAAGGTTGTCTCTGGTTACTTAGTTTTTGACAGATTTTGTTCTTTGTATTCTATCTACATAATGAAAAACTAAGGTTGTCTCTGGTCACTTAGTTTTTGATGTTGTGCAGAAGGAGTAAAAGTAAATATTTAGTTCGGTACGGCTTGTTCATAGCGTATGTTAGGTTTATGCCCTTGGAATGAGACATGTTTTTATTTATTGTTCCATCAAGTGTTTATATCTTTATATATTTATTGATCTCTATCTTATGCAGCGAGAATACGAAGAATGTGCTCTTATCATGTTCATTCCTACATTTGGAAAAGAAGGAATTCATTAAGCAGTTCTCCGAAATTTCATCAATAAACCAGCGAATTTTATTATCTGGTCCATCAGGTAAACTATTCTTTTTGTCATTGCATATTGTCTCTGTTGAGTCACATTTATGTCCTTGAGGCATGTCAGCTTGCACGCTTTTTGGGAAATACCATTACTTATAAGTATCCATCTAATTATGCATCAGGTTCTGAGATTTATCAGGAAACATTGATAAAGGCACTTGCCAAACATTTTGGTGCTAGACTACTTGTTGTTGATTCACTCCTGTTGCCTGGGGTACGTTTTCCTACTCTGGACATACTCAGAAGTCCGCGAGTACCTTGAAGAGTGATATTTCCGTGTGTCTGTTATTTGAAACAAAACTGTATGTAGGTGCCTTCAAAGGACCCAGAAACCCAGAAAGATGTTGGCAAGGCTGATAAGTCAGGGGACAAGGGAGGTGGTGAGAAATTGACAATTCTTCATAAGCATCGCTCTTCCTTGGCAGACACAATGCACTTCAGAAGACCAGCTGCACCAACTTCCAGTGTGAATGCTGATATTGTGGGTACATCCACTCTACATTCTGCAACTTTGCCCAAACAGGAGTCCTCAACAGCTACATCCAAGGGCTATACTTTTAGAGAAGGTTCGCTAGCATGTCAGTATCATTTGATAAATATTTCCCAGTTCAACTAGATTTTACTTGGACATAATTGCACTCTCATCTTCTGTAGGGGAGAGGGTGAGGTATGTGGGTCCAGCTCAGCCACCTTCAGGGATACATCGGTAACTCTTCTCCTATTTACTCCCAGCCAGCTGCCCAGATTCCCACTATTTTTTTTCCAACTTTGTTGGTGCAATCTGAACTGCTATTACGATGTTGATTGATTGGGTGGTATGAGAGGTGATCTAATCTCTCCTATATGTAGTGGATAAGTTCTGTAGAAATGTGGGTGGAGAGAATGCATTCCTGTGAATTACAAGAAAGTATGCTTTGACAAGAGGCACATGTACCTGATGAAACGTATGGCTATAGGCCTGTCATATATATGTATGTCAATAGGACAGCGGATCCGCCAGTCAATAGAAGTATTCAGATCGTACCTCCAAGTACTTAGCCTACATGGAACAGTACAAATAGGAAATTGGCAACATAAAATTAATCTGGAGTTTCAATCGCCCACAATCCAATTATGATTGTTCTTCATTATGTTGCAATTACACTAGATTTAGCTGGGTAACAACTTATCCTTTTGTCTTGATCGCCATCTAATTATTGTTGGTGATCATATTGTTCTTTTTGTATAATTGCTGCTAAATTTCTTGGTTGGTCTTCAGGGGCCCAAGTTACGGTTATCGAGGCAGAGTGATGCTTGCTTTCGAAGAAAATGGATCGTCTAAAATTGGAGTCCGATTCGACAAGCAGATCCCTGATGGTAATGATCTTGGTGGTTTGTGTGAGGAAGATCATGGCTTCTTCTGTTCTGGTTAGCTGGAACTTCTCCATCCCACATGTTCCCTAGTTCTTACAGTTTGTTATTTGCTGCTGATCATCTGTTGTTTCTGCAGCTGAATTGCTTCGCCCAGACTTTTCTGGTAGTGAAGAAGTTGAAAGGCTAGCTATGACCGAGTTAATTGAGGTAGCGTGTCTTACTTGGAGTTTGGAATACTAGAAACGTAAATCAGCATCATGCTATAATACTGATGGTATGATCCTTGCCTGTCAGGTCATCTCAGAAGAAAGCAAAATTGGTTCTCTGATAGTGTTACTAAAGGATGTAGAGAAATCATTCACTGGAATCACAGAATCATTTTCATCTTTAAGGAACAAACTCGAATTGCTTCCACCTGGTGTTCTGATTATAGGATCCCACACCCAGATGGACAGCCGTAAAGAGAAGGTACATATATTATTTCCGAGAAATTAGACAAATTATGTTGTGTTGAGCATGGATTGGTGTTGAGTTCGCATTGTAGTGTGGCATGTTGAAGTTTGATATTGCTAATTTTGGCCACATTAGGTAGTGTTATTTCTAAATGTGTTGGCATTGAAGAACTTCTCTCTTTTCCATTTTGATTCTTATTGGCAACCTCTCATGAAGGGCTTTAAATATTGGCTAAGATGGTGCTTTCTGTCTTATAGGCACATCCTGGTGGATTTCTTTTTACGAAGTTCGCTAGTAGCAGCCAGACGCTCTTCGACCTTTTCCCGGTAATTTGCACTCTACTTGTTCTTTAAATTATTTTTCTCTGAGTGTTTTTAAATGCATATGGTTCCATATGCTACCCTTATGAACCATGGCACTGATGTTGCCCATCTTTTTCACTGTGTTGTGATGCATTATTGCATTCACAAACTCAGGATAGCTTTGGTAGTCGGTTGCACGAAAGGAACAAAGAAAGCCCGAAGGCAATGAAACATCTAAATAAACTTTTCCCGAACAAAATTTCCATCCAGCTTCCACAGGTAACTATATTCTTTGTCGCACTCATTTAGGTGTGGTTCTTATGTATACTGTCTAACCTTAAAAATTACAATTTCAGGACGAAGCATTACTTACCAGTTGGAAGCAACAATTGGATCGTGATGTTGAAACCCTTAAAGCAAAATCTAACATCGGTAGCATTCGTTCGGTAAGCTACACGTGAAATGCAAGTTTATACATATCGCCTGGTCATTCAAAACCTGAATCCTCTTTTGTGTTTTATGGCTGGTGTTTGTTCCAACCTGGCTGGTTGACGTAACTTTCTATTGTATGTTCTCTGAATTTGTTTTTTAACAGCCCTTCTGCAATATTTTCTTAATTGATTTTTTTTGATATATTGTTTGTTACA
Source organism: Triticum urartu (assembly GCF_003073215.2). NCBI lineage: Eukaryota > Viridiplantae > Streptophyta > Magnoliopsida > Poales > Poaceae > Triticum > Triticum urartu. The sequence goes on along the minus strand of NC_053025.1, from coordinate 215,663,783 downwards.
TCTGCACTCATGCATAATTTCACCATTACTTGGTTTTACAAATATTTTCATGCCATATTCCTCTTGCCGTATATATCTGCGAATGTTTCCTACCACCCATGGGTAGTTACACTCGTGTGAGTTTTGTAGGTTCTTTGTAGTATCTGTCCAAACCACCGAGAGTATGTATTGAGTATGTACGTGTAGTATGTAGTATATAAGAATATTTGGGTAGTATATATACCACTTTTTAGGCAGTATATACCTTTTTTAGCATGTTGTTTTATATGTACAAATATGAAGGTATTTTCGAAATATATAAAAACTGTGGACTCACGTGCAATTTTTTCATATAAGTTGCGTTGAAATATCTTAGATATAGTATATGAACATACTTAGAATGATAAAGTAGTATATATACTACCACATGGTGGTATATGAGACATGAGGGTAACTACCATATGTATATATATAACGGCTTGATTCTTATAGGCTGTTTTGCTTCCCAATTTCAATGGATATTTCTAGATCACCCGACACCATCATCTGATTGCTGATTGCTCTGTAATGCAGTTTTTGAATCGCAGTGCGATCGAGTGCAATGACCTTGAAGAATTATTCATTAAAGATCAGTCACTGACTAATGAAAGTGAGTTCTTTTTGTTCACTGTATTTTATCTATAGATAGAATTGAATTAAAGTTTTTGTTGCTCCAAACTTTCTTAGATGTGGACAAGATTGTCGGGTACGCTGTCAGTTATCATCTTAAGCACAATAAAGTCAAAACCTCCAAGGACGGTAAACTTATTATCACGAGCGGAAGGTAATCATGTTGTTGCCAATTTCATTTTTACTGTATTTTTTTATTTAGTCTTCTCTCTTGAGAGCTAACTTGCTAATTACGAATGGCAGCCTTAAGCATGGCCTCGACATGCTACAGAGCATCCATAGTGATAACAAGAGCTCAAAAAAATCGTTAAAGGTACTTGTTGTCTCACACATTTCAAACTTTGTTGTCATTCCCCAAATATTAGTGCTTTTCAGTTTTTTTTTCTTCTAAGCTACTTTCTTCTTAGGATGTTGCCACAGAGAACGAGTTTGAGAAAAGGCTTCTGGCAGATGTTATACCACCGAATGATATTGGAGTCACCTTTGATGATATTGGTGCGTTGGAGAATGTAAAGGAAACATTGAAGGAGTTGGTGATGCTCCCACTGCAAAGGCCGGAATTGTTCTGCAAAGGGCAGTTAACGAAGGTAGTAAAAAAAACTAGTATTCACATGGTCTCATACATGGGGCTTAAGATTTATTTTCCAACTGTAGGTTGCATGTCATGATAGAAATTTAACAGCCCTTTGTTAAAAACAACAAGACACCATATTTACTCTTGCCATTCCATATTATCAGTACTAAAAAGATTCCAAACCAATAGTAATAATAATAATTGCTCCCCAAAATATAAGGCAAGCTTGACTTTCTTGGTCTTCAACACACAACTTTGACTATGATTTTCACTGATAGTATATCTACAAAATTAGCATAAAGGCCTATGTTTTTTAGGCGGTAAAGCGTCATAAGGCGGAGGAGGGCCGCTCTGACGCCTAAGCGCCAAGGTGAGGCGGTAAGGCGAGGCAAGGCGACGCCTTAAACATTGCAGGAAAAGAGTCATCAATAGGTCTGCACATATTAATACTAGAAAAAGAGCAATGGCTGAGAGATGGGCCACTACTTATGCACCTCCCAGTGGCCATTATACACCCCCGTGACCTAATTCCACTATCTCCTTCCCTTCTTTCCCACCACAGCCGCCACGAAGCCACACCCTTCTGGTCCTCCCTCCCTCCTCCAGTCCCCTCTCCTCTTCATGGCCCCACCCTTCTCCCTCACAGCAGCAAGCCCCAGGAGCCCCCAGTCCTCCCTCCTCTTCATGGTGCCGGGAGACAGCGGGGCCGTCATCTCCAAGCCCCAGGAGCAGCCAGAACTAGGGCAGCCACAGCCGTACACTTCATGTCTGTCTAAGGCGGGGTAGACGCCTTGCCATCCTGGGGCGCCTTGACGCTTAGGCGACGCTTAGGCGACGCCTTAAAAACATAGATAAAGGCATAAAATCAAATTATTTTGCAAGGCAAATATGATTATACCACTTATACATGGCAATTCTGTGTGGTTTCTCTAGGTAGCTTCGCAGTGTCACTGTAAGGTTTTCATTTCAGAATTTTCTAAAGTGTCAAATATTTCGAAGAAATCTGGGCTCTTACAAGGCTAAGCTGGTCTAACTTGATAGATATAGATAAATAAAAATATTTCTTCACTTCTGACAAGAAACTCTTGGCAATAAAATTGGGGCGTGGGGTTTCCAGCCTCTCCTTTATTTATATCTGGTGTAGAAAAAATAGTTCTACTAGTTAATTTGCAACCTGTTTGAAACCAAATTTGAAGATTATGTTGACTACCTAAATTTGTTGTACGGATTAAGTTGTGATCTTAGAAGTGCCTCCTCTCAATCTATTCCTTGCAGCCTTGCAAGGGAATATTGCTCTTCGGCCCCCCTGGCACTGGGAAAACTATGCTTGCTAAAGCAGTAGCAACTGAAGCAGGCGCCAACTTCATCAATATATCAATGTCAAGCATTACATCGAAGGTATGGTTCCATCTAAAGAACAATGAATGAGGTACATCGTGTGATTCTTGATGCTAAATGCTATTTTGTCTACTACTTTCAGTGGTTTGGCGAAGGGGAGAAATATGTGAAGGCTGTTTTTTCATTAGCAAGTAAAATATCCCCCAGTGTTATTTTTATTGATGAGGTATGGAGAATATTAATTGCTTTTGTTGCCATATTGATTTATCTGGCTATTTATACAGTCTATTAAGTGTATAGCTTTGGACAGGTCGATAGTATGTTAGGTAGGAGAGAAAATCCTGGGGAGCATGAAGCCATGCGCAAGATGAAAAATGAATTTATGGTAAATTGGGACGGGTTGCGAACAAAAGATAAAGAACGTGTACTGGTTCTTGGTGCCACAAATAGACCTTTTGACCTGGACGAGGCTGTGATTAGGAGGTTCCCCCGCAGGTAGTACTACAGTCTCATGTGCTGGTCTGGGATTATCTAATTGCTGCCTATTCGTCTCTAACGATTTGGTTCATAATAATAATCATTGTTGTAGGCTAATGGTAAATTTACCTGACGCATCAAATAGAGAGAAAATTTTGAAAGTAATTTTAGCAAAAGAAGAGTTGGGACAAGATACTGATCTGGCGTCACTTGCTAATATGACTGATGGATATTCAGGAAGTGACCTGAAGGTACATTTGCTGTTTATTTGCGCTCTTTTGTCCTTGAGCATCGGAAGTGACATCACTGATCTGGGTGTGTTTTCAGAATCTATGTGTAACTGCAGCACACTACCCCATTCGAGAAATCCTAGAGAAGGAAAAGAAGGTAGGCATGTTATCAGTCTGCCTGTGGCATGCATTAAAATGGATACTTATATAGAAAGGCTCTTTGGTTTACATCATTGTATAGATGGTTTTTTCATCCCTATGCTTTGGTTAGATTATTTGATTTAAATAGGCTAAACGTTGGTTCCTTGATAATATGTAGGAGAAGAATGTTGCAAAGTCAGAAGGTAGGCCTGAGCCTGCATTGCATGGAAGCGAGGACGTCCGTCCTCTTAGTTTGGATGACTTCAAATCTGCCCATGAGCAGGTATTTATCATCCATCCCTACCTGATCCTCGCTTGTTTCATCATTGCTTTATGATGATGATAGGATAATCTGTTCGTTTACCACATGTAGGTTTGCGCGAGCGTGTCATCTGATTCGGCAAACATGAATGAGCTTGTTCAATGGAACGACCTCTACGGCGAAGGAGGTTCAAGGAAGAAGAAAGCACTGAGCTACTTCATGTGAGAGCAAGAATGTGCCATATTGTACAGTCGCTATACTACCCCTCCCTCCTTGGCAGGTGCATCTTGGCGACTTGTCTGGCCAAAACCAGTCGGGTTTTTCCTCCTCTCCCCTTCAGGAGCAGCGGCCGCCTACCATCCTGATCCTCCTCCCTCCCGTGTAATTAAAATTGTGCACCGAGTCTGGGTTATTTATCAGCTTCTGTTTGTTCCTATTAACTACAAAAAAGAGAATCCTCCATCCTCCTCTCTTGATCACCTACCTGTTTGCAGCCAATTGTCGTTGAGCTTGGCTATAGGCCCCTTGTGTGCACCTATGTACATGTTTAATGAAAGGGCATGGAATAAGAACCTTTTCCTCTTGTAGACAGTCTGATGATTCTTGCTGACGGTAACCGGCCATAGATTGAATTTTTTTTGGTATTATCATTTTTTTAGGGAATGCCATTCGGCTAGCTTTATTGAACTTAAAAAACTGATACATCATTTATCATCGCTGGCATGATAAGACTAGGTGGGTCATCATCCCACACATTGGTTTCAAATTTATCATGACTATACCTAGCCAGGATATGAGCTACTTCATTATATTCTCTATTACTCCTTTGTAAACTAATATAAAAGCGTTTAGATCACTACTTTAGTAATCTATAAACGCTCTTATATTCTTTAGTAATCTATAAACACTCTTATATTAGTTTACAGAGGGAGTACAATGTTTATATTTCATCTTAGCAAAACTTGTAGCCAGCAAAGTGCAATCAAAGAAGATGCATGTTATCTGATTGATATGGTTTGAGTCACCTGCATGTTACTGACTGAATAATAAAATCATTCAGGCCAATCAGTTGAGCTAGGGTGAAACCCTCTCTCAAAGCATAAGCTTCAGCCGTCATTGCATCTGACACATAGGGAAGACTCAGGATGCCGTCGGGAAAACTTTGTTTTTGTCACTCTAGTTTTTGCCAACTTTGCTTATACCACTCTAGAATTTGACAGCTTACTTTTACCACTCTTAGCTTTTGACGATACAAACAAATGCCATTCCATGGCAAAAACGATAATTTTTCATTTCACTTTTGCCACTCTTAGCTTTTGACATGTATCACAATTGCCACTCTAAATTTTTTGCTTTTGCCACGGAATGACAAAAGTGATATATTGTCAAAATCTAAGAGTGGCAAAAGTGAAATGTCAAATTCTAGACTGGCTTAAGCAAAGTTGGCAAAAACTAGAGTGGCAAAAACAAAGTTTTCCCCACAAAATTTTCATGCGAGTCTCTCACAATGACTCGTGTGTGCCTCTTCCATCATCAACATCAAATGCCGCATCAATGTTCACTTCCATAAGGCCTTCCAGAGGGCACCACCTTCTTTCCATGAGTGTAATTTGCCACAAGAGCCCCAACGGTCATAGCTGGACTATGAGGCGTCTGTACTGGTTCATTGTGAAAGGTTTTTAGCCTCTCCCACCAAATGTGCCATGCAACAGTTTGTGAACGGCTTGCAGCCTCTCCCACCAAATGTACCATGCAACAATTAAGATTAATTTCAGTAGCCCGACATCATCCAAAGAATTTCATGGGACAAATGATGTTTGGAACACCGACACCCCCAATCTATCCAGAGCCATTACATGTTCTATTATTTCATGTACACCGGGTTTTGTACATATCCTCTCTGGCTCGGGTACACTTCAAAAACAGATGCATAATATCCTCGTCACATCCTGCATGACATAGAGGGCACACACTATCATTTGTAATACGCCTGTTTGCAATCACCCCACGGCAATACTCCATATAGTGCTCACCACCCAAATAAGCTCCACCGTTTCTTCCACACCAGGATGATACATGACCCCTCAACGCCAAGTAAGTTTCTTTCGTGCCTACCAAAATGATAGCTCCATTATGTATGATAAGTTGAGCGAACACTAAACACCCCGCTTTAGTGTGGTGCCATGCATGCAACAAAATCTTCAATTCTTGATGGTGCCATGGGAACCTCCAAAATTCTATTCGTATCAATCGACCCCCAAATAGTTCTGATCAGACCTTCATCCTATAAACCAGTTACCAAGTCGATGAGATTGCATACCTTTGGTGATGTCAGCCCTAACACAATCATAGGCTAACAATATATTATCCGTAATCAACCGACCAAGCACAAAAGCCCTTTGGTGATGCCCAATAATTTCTAGAAGTAACACTTTTAACCAATCTGCCAACATTTTCGAGATCACCTTGTAGACCACATTGCAAAGATTAATTGACCTTAAAGAAATAAAAATAAAAAATAAGGTACTTTCAGGATTTTTCTGCCTTTGGAATGATCACGATCATGGTATCGTTCCATCCTTCCTGGATACTTCTAGTGTTCACCGCTTCAAGAACTTCAGTTAATTCATCACCCAACATTAACCAAAAGCGTTTATAAAAAACTGCATGCAGACCATCTGCCCCGGTGCCTTCAGATCTCCAATTCAGAACAACACTTTTTTAACTTCTTCCCTCATGAAAGCAGTTCGAAGTCTACCGTTCATTTCATTTGTCACTCTTCTATTAACCTTGTCTAGTAACTCATTTCTTGGATCTGTAACTTCTGGGGTAAAGAGCCCAGAAAAATATAATTCGATAAGGTTACTCATACCATCCAGACCCCCCCCCCACTTTGTTCCAGGATCATCAATAAGATACTTGAAGTATTCCTTTTCCCTTCTCGCACTAGCAAAATCCTGGAAAAAATTGTACTACCATCACCGTGCCGAAGCCAAGTAGCCCTACCCCACTAGAGGTACTGCAATTCCTCATGTTCGAGTAGCAGCTCGATCTTCAACAAGATTTCCTTCTGCTCAGCTACACTCTCATCAGACAGAGGCCCTCTCCTCAGATTTTCCAATTTCTCCTTTAGGTGATTTATATGCCGACATAGCGCTTTCAACTCTCCTAGATCCCATGCATGCAACTCTTGGTGAACCAATTCCATTTTCTGTGAAAATTTTCTTCCCATACCAGCCGATGTAGCTTTACTCCATGCATTGCTAATAATTAACTCCACTGTTTCCTCCTCAAGCCATCTTGCCTCAACCGACAGGCCTCCCAAATTATGGACGCCTAATAAGTATACCAGCCAATGATCATTTTTAGTACTTTGTACGTCAATAACCGCTACACACTAGTAGAAAACAGGGCTTGGTTCGGGCAGGGCAAGCCCATTAGTCCCGGTTCAGTCACAAACCGGGACCCATGGGGGCATTCGTCCCGGTTCTTTAGCCCAGGGGGCCGGCCGTGGCCTCGTGGGCATTGGTCCCGGTTCGTATGGACCCATTTGTCCCGGTTCTAGGCACAAACCGGGACCAATGAGCCTCGCTCCTGCACATACATTGGTCCCGGTTCGTGGCAAGAACCGGGACAAAAGGGGGAGCTTTAGTCCCGGTTCTAGCCACGAACCGGGACAAATGAGTTGGCTATATATACCCCGTCGCCACAGCAGAGCACTCCACAGTGCTCTGTTTTTTCTGGCCGGCGAGGAGAGGGCATTTGGGTGCTCTAGCTCACCTCCTATGCACATTAGGTGTTCGATGAAATGCCCGAGCCATGCTAGTTAAGCTTTCTCCTCTCTAAGCTCGACCTCCAAGCTCCATTTCCCCCGAGATTTGCATAGGTTTAGCGGTCCGTCACGTCCCGTCCCCGTCTTCACCGCCGTCGATCTCCCGCGCTGATCTCGTCGCCGGCACCACCGTGGTGAGCCTCTTGTTCTTATCTTCTTTATGAAAGAAAATAATTCTTACTTTAGATAGATACTTGTCTAATTTTCTAACTTTTATTATTGCTTGTTATTATATAGTGCGATGGTTTTGGTATCCGCCCCCGTTGGCCCTTGTCCTGGCTATGATTCGGATGTGGCATATATTATCTTTTTATAACTATTTGCTTTATTTATTGTTTTTGACAATTATGCCGACCAATGTGACATATATTTTATTTATGTAGGAGGTAGTTGAATCGGAAATTCCAACCGACCCTATTGTCGAGAGGTTAAATTTAGTTGAAGAAGAAAACAATTACTTGAAGGAAAAAATAAAAAAATTGAGGAGGAGAAGATGATATTGGAGTTGCATGTTGCGGATGTCGTTGATGATCCCAAGATCAAGATGGATGCAATGCGGTTGAAGATGAGAAAGATTAGAAAATATGCCATTCATACCGAGGCTTGGTATCATTATGCCGTTGGATCAATTTTTACCTTGGTTGTGATTATGATCGCATTTGTTGTTGCATTGAAATGTTTCACATAGTTTCAATGTATGGTTTAACTAGATGCTCTGGAGAGCTATATGTTGTTCAATGAGAACTATGTATGTACTTTGTTTTTAATGTGATGATGAACTTCTATTAATTTGGTCACTTATCTATTCATGAGAGCTATATGTACTAAATTGATGATGCGGCTTTGAATGGTGCATTTTGAACACGAAAAACTCGGGAGTTCAAATAAGTTTAAAAAAATGAAATCCCTTTGTAACAGACGATTTTCCATATGAAACCCTCATACTTCGAAAGAGATTGTCCGTTTTGTACACGAAGTGCATCCAGTTTTTGCCGTAACTCTCTCTGCTTTCTTGCACATGCTATGTGGATGAAATGATGATACCATGCCAACTTTCAACCTTTTCAGAGTTCATTTGAAATGCTTTTCAATTTCAGGGCCTTATAGCTCAAAATAATCAGTAAATGCATGAAAAATAACAAATGAAGTCAGAAAGGGTTGAATTTTGATGATGTGGCTTTGAATGGTGCATTTTGAACACAGAAAAACTCTGGAGTTCAAATAAGTTAAAAAAATCCCTTTGTAACAGACGAGTTTTCGTATGAAACCCTCATACTTCGAAAGAGATTGTCCGTTTTATACACGAAGTGCATCCAGTTTTTGCCGTAACCCTCTCTAATTTCTTGCACATGCTATGTGGATGAAATGATGATACCATGCAAAAAAAATTAACTAAAAAACTTTTATAAAACTCTAATAGCAAAAGGAATGAACTAAAAATCTTTTATAAACCTCTAGTATTTTTTAAACTAAAATTATATAAAATTCATGCCACTGAAATTATCAAAGTATTTTTTGTTCAAAACATGAAAAGAAGAAAGAAACAAAATAAACTTTAATAAAAAGTAGAAACAAAATTAAATAAATTAGAATTTAATAAAATAAATAAGTAGAAACAAAATAAAATAAAATAAATTTTGAATAAAATAAATAAGTAGAAACAAAATAAAATTTAATATAATAAATAAGTAGAAACAAAATAAAATAAAATAAAGAAGTAGAAACAAAATAAACTTTATAAAAGTAAAATAAATAAACTTTAATAAAAATAAATAAAAATAGCAATAGTAAGTTTTTTGTTGTAAGTAGAAACAAAATAAAATAAATAAAGCAACAAAAAAAATAAAAAAGTGCCAACTACTGGGCCACCACGACCTGAATACGACTAGAAACCCTACCAAGGGCCAGGATTCAGGCCCGTAGAAGGCCCAGTAGGCCCATCAGGCATAGCAGTGACAATTAGGCCCGTAAGCCTGCAATCGAGAGGAGCTCGAGAGGGGTGCGACAATGGGGCTTATAAACCACTCCGCGCCCCTCTCAACAAGCGAGGTGGGACTAAAGTTTTGGCCACGGGGAGCACGAGGCCTTTGGTCTCGGTTGGTGCCACCATCCGGTACGAATGCCACCATTTGGTACCAGTTGGTGCCACCAACCGGGACCAAAGGCCTCCGCTTCCCGCCCTTTGGGCTGCTGAAAAAAGACATTTGGTCCCGGTTGGTGGCACCAACTGGGACTAAAGGGGGCATTGGTACCGGTTTGTGCCATGAACCGGTACCAATGCCCTGGGTATATAAGAAAACACTTAGCAGTTTCGATGAAATCCATCACTTCTTCTCCCCCGACGCCCCTGCTCCTCCTCGTCGCCGTCGCCGCCCGACGCCCCTGCTCCACCTTGCCGTCGCCGCCACCACCGACGCTGTCAGGCTGCTCAACGTCGTCGCCGCCACCGACGCCGCCAGGCTGCTCAACGTCGTCGCTGCCGCCGCTGACGCCCTCTGCCCCAACAACGGCGTCGACCCTCGCGCCCCTGTCGGCCCCGACGCGCCGCCCCCTGTGAGCACCAACCTGCTCCCGCGCCCCTACCCGACCCCGTCGGCGCCGGTGCCGTCCCCTCCACCGTGCCCGTGGATCCGCCCCTGCGCGCGCGGTGCTATTATATTTGTAGATGTTTTTAGATGTTTTTTTTAGATGTTCTTAGATGCTATTCTTAAATGTTTTTACATGTTTTTAAGATTATTTTAGTTTATGTTTAGTTTAGTTTTAATATTAGGAAAATTTCGGATGTGTAGTTATATTTATTTAGATGTCTAGTTAATTTAGATGTTGTAATTTCTTCATAAAAATTGTGCACTTTTGTATAGAAACTTTATTTTTTTTCATATGTACGAAAATGTAGAGTGAAAAGTTTTATATATGCAGAAGTTACATTTTTAGAAAAGTTTTATATATCTAGCTAGGAAAGGAAAGAAGAAGAAAAAGAATGAGAGGAAAAAGGAAAATAAGAAGAGGAAGAAAGGAGAAGAAGAGGAGAGGAAGAAGAGGAGAAATAAATAAGAAGAGGAAAAAAGAAGAAAAAGAAGAGGAGAAGAAGAAAGGAATAGAGGAATATTCCTCTATTCCTTTCTTCTTCTCCTCTTCTTTTCTTTTTTTTTCTTCGATCTTCTCCTCTATTCCTTTCTTCTTCTCCTCTTTTTATTTCTTCTTCGTCTTCTTATTTTTTATCGGGTATGTTGTTGTCGATATACCCCGTCCCCGATAACTTCGACATGAGGGGGGGAGGGGGGGAGGGGTCGCCGAGGGTTCGAGGGGCGAGGGTCAGGAACTAGCTAGGGTAGAGGGTCGAGGGTCACCGAGGGGTCGAGGGTCGCCGAGGGTTCGAGGGTCGAGGGGTCGTCGTATGTTGTCGTTGTTGATATACCCCCTCTTGACCGTGATAACTTATACCACAGGAGCACCCCCCCCGGCCCTCTCGCTCAACCAAAACTCTCGAGGACACCCAAACCGTAAAAAAACGATGACAGTCTCCTACCCCCTCCCGCCGCGCCCCTACCCGACAAACTCTCTCGAGGCCACCCAAATTTACCAAGTTAAAAGAGTGTTGTCGTCGAGGCCACCCCAAACCCTTGAAGCATTGCCGAGGCCACCCCAAACCCTTGAAGCGTTGCCGATCGAGGCCACCCCAAACCCTAGAGAAGCAGCGTCGAGGCCACTAATTAATATGATTCCTTGTTGTAAAAATTTGCAGAAACTATGGAGCACCCCCAAGACGAAGCAACATAAGCGATTTTGGGGGACATAATCGCACACGGAACTGATGCCGTCTTCTCGTTTCTCAAGGACACCGATGGTCTGGAAGGAGATGGTGAAGAAGTAGACTACGGTGATCGAACAATGGAGGAGGAAGGACATGATCATGATGGCTCCGGTGACCCAATGCCGGTGCAAGAAGGACACCATGATGACGGCTCCGGTGACCGAACGGAGTCCGGCCAGGTATATATATATTAATTAAGCATGTGTTGACTATAGCTAGCTAATTGATGCATTAATTGTTTTTGGTATGTACACATATATTAATGAACTCTCGTCTTTCTTCTTTTTTCTAGCCCTCCGGATCGAGCACAACTTCGGTAAAGAGACGAGGCCCGAATAAAAAGTTGCACTCGGATGAAAAGTTTGAGATGGTAGAAATCGCGCGTGATGGCATGCCGATTGAACCTGTCGGTGTCAAAACCGGTGGATTTCGGGTAGGGGGTCCCGAACTGTGCGTCTAGGCAGATGGTAACAGGAGGCAGGGGACACGAAGTTTTACCCAGGTCCGGGCCCTCTTGATGGAGGTAAAACCCTATGTCCTGCTTGATTAATATTGATGATATGGGTAGTACAAGAGTAGATCTACCACGAGATCAGAGAGGCTAAACCCTAGAAGCTAGCCTATGGTATGATTGTCTATTGTCCTATGGACTAAAACCCTCCGGTTTATATAGACACCAGAAAGGGCTAGGGTTACACAAGGTCGGTTACAAAGGAGGAGATATACATATCCGTATTGCCTAGCTTGCCTTCCACGCCAAGTAGAGTCCCAACCGGACACGAGACGAAGTCTTCAATCTTGTATCTTCATAGTCTAACAGTCCAGCCGAAAGATATAGTCCGGCTGTCCGGAGACCCCCTAATCCAGGACTCCCTCAATAGCCCCTGAACTAGGCTTTCAATGACGATGGGTCCGGCGCACAGTATTGTCTTCAGCATTGCAAGGCGGGTTCCTCCTCCGAATACACCACGGAAGAATTTGAATACAAGGATAGTGTCCGACCCTGCAAAATAAGTTCCACATACCACCGCAGAGAGAATAATATTTTCGCAAATCTAATCTGCTGACACGTTTTGGCAACACTACATTGTGCCATGGCCCGGTAATTATTCGAACCGTTCCTTTAACTAGCCCCGCACATAACGCGAGACAGTTTTCTGACACATCTTGTCAAAGCAGAGATCGTGTTCCCCTAATTACGGGATTCTCATCAATATGGTCGTGGGTAACCCAACCGTGTCTAGGACTCCTAGATTATAGGCAAGTCCCAAACGGCTACGGAGAGGACGCTTGATATTCACCCTCTTTATAAAGGGACAAGGCTTTTACTTTTTTCCCTCCCGTGCTCAATCGAATCCTTCCCCCGCCTCGAGTTCTAACACCCAAAGCCCAGGTCAGGTGCTCCGGACTTTCAACCATGTCCGGATCTAGCCTTCAAGGCCGATGGATGCCCTCCTCCGTTACGGAAGAAGATATCAAGAAGTTGAGGGAGGCCAGATACCTGATCGCCGAGGTTTCACATCGGCTGCCTGGCCGAGGGCAGGTCATCCCTACTCCTGAACCCAATGAAGACGTCATGTTCATCTCCCACTTCCTCCGAGGTCTAGGCCTCACTCTGGATCCCTTCGTTAGGGGGTTGATGTTTTATTACGGGCTAGATTTCCACGATCTAGTTCCAGACTCCTTTCTCCATATCTCGGCATTTAGTGTCGTATGTGAGGCCTTCCTCCGCATTACCCCTCACTTCGGCCTGTGGCTCAAGACCTTTGATGTGAAGCCGAAGATGGTCGAGGGGCAGCATGTAGCGTGCGGAGGCGCATTAATAAGCAAGATCGCTGTAGCTCCATGGCCAAAGGGTTCCATTCCAGAGGTGTCCGGATTATGGCAACGGGAGTGGTTTTACATCACAGCTCCCAGAAGTGCCAAGTGGGCGGTTGCCCCTGCTTTCCGCTTAGGCCCTCCACCACAACTGATGTCATGGATTAGCAGAGGGCTGGGCTGGGGTCCAGCCAAGGACGTGCCTGTATTGCAGAGCTGCATTCGAGATATCTTCGAAGGAGATTTTAGTTTGATTATGGTAATGCAAGTCATGCTGGTTCGACGAATCCAGCCATGCAAATGCCGGCCCCTCCGCATGTGGGAGTTCAACCCAGAAGGACCGCGCGCTGTTCAGAATTTCCTCGGCCTGACGCATGAGGAGATGTATAAATCATTCTTCGGACCCCAGATAGAGTGTCCGGACACTACTAAGGACGTGGGCCTGAGCAGCAACCGCACCGCCGACCAAGTAAGTTATCCTCTAGCCGAACACACCGTCTTTCATTTATCATGATGTCATTATGAGAAATCGCTCTTTGACCAGGACTGTATAACAAAGGCGAAGATGATCCAGTGTTCGGCCCCCCTTCCGGAAGGCTTGGAGAATCCAGTGCTGGAAAAGATGCTCGAGCTAGCACCTTGCCCAGAGCCCTCACAGGAAGATAAAGGGGGGAATAAAGGGGGCGAAAGCGGGCCTCCATCGCTACCCATTCCGACCGAGGGAACGGGCGCCTCCGTGAGGGAGGATAACCAAGGGGAGGAATCTGACATTCTCTCACCCCGGGGGAGGAAGAGGACTACCCCTGAAGATCCGGAAACCAAGGTTTCCAAACGGGAGAAGAAGTCTCCACCAGAGGGTCCCGCCTCGGAGGGTGCTCTTGCCGCACAAAGTCCGCGCGGGGATCTGCCCTCTAACGAGTTGTAAGTAATCAAAAAGTACTTTAATAGTGAAGATATACTACTTTACTTCTGAGAAAAATAACCGAAGCATTTATCTTGCAGTTCGGATCTTAGCCCTTCTCAGCAGAGCTCGTCTTCGGGGGATCTTCTTCCGGAGATGATGGAGAGCGAAACGCCTCCCTCGGACTCCCCCGCTCAAGAAGCGGGCGACCTTGAAGTGTCGTCACGGAGGGCCTCTCTGGATCCGGTGAGGCCAGAAGATAATCCTATAGTCACCCGAAGTCCTCAGCGTCCAGCTCTTGAAGAGAGCAAACAAAAGAGTCCGACACCGTCTGGTATGCGGTCGGACGTATTGAGGGAGCTGTTGGAGCGAGCGGCCATCTCAGAAGAACACCACACGTTAATGGGTACGGTGATGGAAAGAATTTCATCTGCCGAAAGCGGATTGCATGAAGCCTTTATGAGTCTACTGATAGGCTTTGAGGTACGTGATACTTTTTGATAATACGGCACATTTTTAGGTGTGCCCTGTGTAGATAGTAGACCCCGAGACTCTGGTTGTCGCCGAGAACGGCAGCGAACAGAGGATCGTAGTCCCAGGTAGTAACCAAACCGCCTTTATGTGCAGGTGGTGGAAGCTCTAGTGGCTAGCCGGACTAATGAGTTTGCCGAACTAAAGCAGCAACTGGATGTGGCAGATGCCGACATCGAGCTTGTTAACAAGCGGCTTGACGAGGCACAGGGTAAGTAATGCTTTCTGGTGAATGTCACATAGTAAGAGCAGCATGATGCCAGCATGTTTAATATGTTGTGACTGCAGATGGAGCTGCCACCATGGAGACCCTTCGGGCGGAACTTGCCCGAGCCAAAGAACAAGCGAGGAGTAGTAGTGCGGCTGCTTTGAAGGCGGCCGAAGAGTTGAGGGCCGAGAAGGCCGCGCATTGCGAGAGCAAAGAGAAAATGGCCAAGATGGCTGTAAAGTTAAAAGACACTGCCGACCGTTGCCAGTTCCTTGAAGAAGAAAACCGAGTGAAGGTGACGGGCCTTGAAAAGGCCACGATGATGACCAAAGACACCCGCTCTGCTATGAGAGCGAAGAAGGAGGAGCTGCGTGAAGCCGGGGATATTGCGGCTGGGAAGCCCTTCATGTTGCGGAGGAAGTTTGGAGATCCACGGTATGCCCCTATGGATCGGATGTGGAGTTCGGTAGACGCATATATGGACTTGGCGGCGAGCGCTGTCGATGCGGCCAAATACTTTCAAGATCAAACAGATTGTGAAGTGGACAAGCTGTTCTGGTCGCAATTTAACGTTCCAGAGCGTCCGCTTCCATTGACTGATCAGCTAGCCAAATGGGCCGAACTCAATAGGTTGTCCGGACTCGCCATGAGGTCTGTCGTGGATCAGCTGTGGCCAGAAAAGCCGAAGCCGAACAGCTATTTCAGCTTAGTGCAGCAGTTCCTTGGTGCGGTGCCGTGCATCAATGCGATGAAGAGGTCGGCGTGCATAGAAGGCTCGTGGATGGCCCTTGCCCGTGTTAAAGCATACTGGGCGGAGATGGATGCTACCACTGTTGCGGCGCAGGGTTCGGCCATAGGCCGAGTGGCTGCCGAGCACTATTTCGAAGAGGTTCTCGAGAGTGCTCGTTTTATAGAGGCGCAGTGCTCGAAGAATATTATGTTTGAGTGACATGTATTCCCATTGTAAACACAATGTTTTTATGAAATTTATTAAGGTTGTGTTTATACTTTCGCCTGAAAGTAATATGATGCCTTCTGTGCGGCCGTTTATGTATACATGTGTATAACCTGAAAGATTGCAATCGTCGGCTTCAGCCCCCACGCATATAATGCGGAGATGTTCGCAGAAGACGCGTGTTCACACTTAACCCAACGTCTTGGCCCTATTCAAGAGGTGATAGCGCAGCAAACGAGGCAACCAGACTATAATGCTTTAACACTTTCACTTAGCAATAGGAGTTTGACGGTGGGGCTACTATATAGCCCCTGGTGGCTCCGCACTCTCCCGAATTCGGGGCACGTACATGCTTGGCCGGGAAATGTCCCTTCGTTAAGGCG